>NC_134828.1:75357246-75416930 GCF_004210375.1 Tachypleus tridentatus | reverse complement strand
TTCAGAAAACGGTCTAAATGTTGTGATGTTACGTCACCTATCATTGGAACATTTTGTACCGTGAATATAATACCAGATGTTTTCAATAGAGTGGTATATTTGTATGTTCCCTGTGACTTTATGACAAGATGTAGCCAGTCTACAAGAAGAAGAGACATATCTGCCCTTTTACATGAAGCTAATTCGCCAAAACATTCATGTAAATTCGCATTAAAATTATGTTAGACATTCACCAACATGATTAGAATCTCCAGAGATTACTGTTCAAAAGGTTCAGCGGTTAAGGGACTCATCTCTTAATCTGAGGGTCTCGGGTTCGAATTTCCTTCACACCAAATATGCTCGAACTTTCAACGATGGGGGCATTATAATGTCACGGCTAATCCCACTGTTCGTTTGTTAACTTAGTGGTCCAAGAGTTGGCGGTCGGTGGTGATGACTTGCTTATTTCCTTCTAGTCTTACACTGTTAAATTAGAGACGGTTAGTGCAGATAGCCTTGTGTATCAATTTTATAACTGCACATTAATAATTCTACACTGTTTTTATCATGTTTTATTTATAGAGTGCTATTAAATTGACTTATTATAGCATATATCAGTACCATATACTAGTTCTGTAAAAGCTCTTTTCTATATAGTTAAAATATAGGATGAGGTACTATGACAATTAATCCGGACCCTAACTTTGATCAATATGTTTATTCAAGCAAAACCTATATGACATGTCCTTGGTACAAATATATGGGAATTCTAACGAATGATAAGTATTCTCACCCTGACTCATTCAGTTGTCAACAGAGATCAGTGAAGCATTACCATAGTTTTGAAATTTATATTCCACAATACCATGGAAGAATTAGCCACATCAAATGGAAGGAATGACAAAATATTCTCTTTTCCTAACACTATTGCACAATCTGTATATAGATTATTTTAAAACAAGTACATTCTATGTTGTCCATTTATTGTTGAAATTTATCGCCAACGCACCTACTGTAAAGAATTCAGCTCCATTTAAACCCTGAAATATGCGTATGCATCTATACAACTTGAAAAATTCATAGTTTATCTCTATCTGTATATATATGTGGATTTACAAGTTCAAAGTATGACGCTTGCGTGTATATATATAAATATAAATAGTAAACAATATTCATTACATCTGCATGCAATTACAAATTCCAGTCCATGTCCTTTCAGTATAGTTCATTGGTCTTTCCAGTCCAGAGTTTACAGACTCTCTATATAGATAAAGGGTATAAATATAGCTGCTATATATATATATTTTACAAGGGTATACATAACATGTGGTATGTTTATCAGTATGCATCATAGCGATCATACATACAGTATCACTATTAATTATAACATTGTGACAACAATATCAGGAACAATAACCAATCCAGTGACGACGAGAAAACCCATTTGTAGAGAAAAATATATATGTAAAACGGCTGGTTTGGTTGAGAAAAATTTTATGTAGAGGAGCGAACGACGTTTTGACCTTCTTCGTGAAACAAAACAAAACTCAACATACTAAGAAACCAAATAAAACAGCCGTAAACTATGCTCACCTGATAAAATTAACGAGTTAGACAAAATAATACAATGTTTCATCAACATCAACAAGTTTCATCCACAAACCGAAAAACATTATACACACACACCTAGACAAAAAGCAAAATCAACTACAAAAAAGAAATATATACCACAAATTAAAAAAATCACGAAACCATACACTGCTGCATATCATATATTCCCGACATCAGCAGAAAAATAATCAACATTTGGCAAAAACTACTAACAAAATATGACAATCCAGTTAATACCTAATTTATTCAAAAACCAGGCACAAAACTAAGGTCAATACTATGTGAAAACTACACTGACAAATACCACACCAACATATTATTTATAAAATACAAAACCTTATCATCGTACCAGTAAAAGACATTTGTAAAAAAACATGTTATCAGTCTTATGGTGATACAATAATTTATAAAATACTTCTTATAATGAAATTAAACTATAACCAGTTAATATAATTAAATTATAACGTTAAGATTATACAGAAAAAACAACACGTACTTTTAATTACAGAAATGTAATTAAAGGCTAAGTTGATATGTTTGAAAAGTTTCTACATAGCTTTTCAAAAGTTAAAATTAATTAAGACATTTTTAAAACGGTGACTCGCTTATGTCATTTGTACTTAGTAATTATTAAATATAGGAATTACAATTAGTATTTCATAATATACATAGACAGTTTCCGTTGAAGAGAAGAAAAACCGCCTGTTTATTGAAATTCCTAATCCTGTTTACACAAAGCTGTGAGTTTATAATGCTCGTCTCTCTCTTCAGTGAAATATTTGTTGAAGTCACAATAAACGAGGTTTAAGAAAACTTGATATAAAGTCTCGAAGGAAAAGTTCCAATTAACCCAGAGCAACTGATGTCATTTGTGAAAGTAAGACAAAAGGATATGTTTAACTGTAAGTAGAAAATTATTTTATTGGATTACCCATGACTGTGAAAGGTATGAATTGATCTAATAACAGAAGACGTTATTTTACAGTTTCTATTCTTGATATGGTTTCTAGAAGATTCTGTTTTACGTAAACTTTTTTCACGCTAGTTTTCTCTTGAGATTCAAGTAAGAGAATGGTAACATCAGGATATTCTAATAAAGATCTTTAAAGGAAGAAAAGAAGTTTTAAACTGCTGTAAAACTATTTGGACAGGAATTTAATGAAGTGCCGAGTCGAGTCGAGTGCCACTTGGCCGAAGAGGAAGATTTGTACAAAAACTAAAACCAAAATGTTGAATTATGAATAATGGTTTATTTTCAATTCACACAAATTTCAAGTTTAGATGTTTCGTAAATGAAAATGTAAGTAAAACTACATTATATAGTTTGTCAATACAGAAGAAATGGTATATATTTTTTTAGTAATATTTCTGTGATCATATCACTGAAAAGCGCTGAGGATATTCCATCCAACAAATAATCCAACAAATGCAAATGAATAACGAGACATATCTTATGGAAGACCAATTTGGGGTAAAGTGTTGGGTGCTTTAACCCTTAACGTCTGAATACTCACTACTATTTATCGCATGCAACAAGTCTTGGGCATAACAGCTATCCCTCAATGAATTAAGATTTTAAAAGTAAAATCATGATAGACAGAATTAGTTCTGTACATACTTTGTAATCAGCTCACTTGCCCCTGCAAAACTGAAAAGAATTAATAATTGAAATCGCAGAGAGCACATGCCACCCGCTCTAAGGATCTATTCTGAAACAAGGAACGTTATTGTTCAGAAACAACGTTAATTTTATTCTAATTACACACCCAAGCTCCATCCTTTAGATAAATATTACGACGTAGCGAGAACTATAAACAAATATTTCGGTGACAATTAAACCTCCATCTTACTTATTGGCAACCTTATTTAAGTATAAGCAGAGCAAGCTGAGTCAAGACCATCTACTTGAAGACGGCCCTCCATAACTGATACACTGAACAAGTGACCACTTTAATGACAAAATAAAATTTAAGACTTATGTTCATAGATTGCAGATAACCTTCAAACTCAAACATCTTCTTTTGATCGTAACGTAAAATAAATGTAACCATTTCATTTATAAAATACATCTATTTCAGTAATTTAAATTATTTATTACAAAATGTTTATAAAACCTTAATAATTTTCCATTCCTTCCAACCATAGATTTTAAACTTATTTCCTAACCACTGAACATTGTTTATAACTGGCATACCGTTGTTACAAATATTTAACTGTCATTTTTTATTTGAGAATTAACTATTCTCTATAGTAAAATATACAAAATGGCGATATTCGAGGAATGGAGACAAATTGAAATTTGTTATGAATTAATGGATTTGTTTTACACGTAAACACACAGGAGACATCATTACAGTGCAAAAATCCGTGGATCAAAAGAAAGATATATTATATAGACATATTGGTTAACTTTGATTTTCAAATATTTGTAAACTTGTAAAAATATGTGGATCAAATATTGTTTGTTTGTAGTTTAAGCTGTAGAATGGGTTATCTATGCTAACCCTCCGTGGATCAAAAGAAATATATATATTATATGAACATAGTGTACTTTAAAAGCAAAATAATTGTAAACTTAGTAATGCATGTGAGTATAGATATTTCACTGGAAAACAGAAAAGATTAACTTACAGGAGTCGTCGTTAGGTGGTTACTTTGTTACGTCACAAAAAACTGAATCGCTTCTAAGGTGCCCTAGAAATCTTCATTAGTTTAAAAAATGCGTTACAACATGTTCTCATGCTCGTTCAACTAATATGCATTCTGTTTTCACATGTCCCCATGTGGAACAGTAAGGTTTCGGACTTACAATGCTTAAGTCCAAGGTTCGATTCATCGTGCTCAAAACAGTCAAATAAATTCATGTTTTACCATTATTAAAATATACAGCTAATTAAAAAAAATTGTTGTTTTTCTTTGAAATAAACAATTTTATGCCCCAGAGGCACGGCTGGATGTCTGCGGACTTACAACGCTAAAACCAGATTTGATACCCGTGGTGGGCAGATTTCGGTACCCGTTGTGTAGCTTTGGCCTTAACTTCAAACTTAACCTTCGTCAACAAAATTTGTTTCATTCGTCATTGAGTTTTATATAATATTCTAAATATTTGATATTAACCCAAAGAATTGCTTCAAAGGCTTCTGTGTAAAATGTATAACTCATTTCATGCTATAACCTTCATTTTTACAATTTAATAAGAAGGTAATCGATTAGTTCTTGATTGACACTCAGACAACCTATTATTAGGATTTTTGTTTTGTTTGAGTGGAATTAAGCACAAAGCTACACAATAGGGCCATCTGTGCTCTGCCCACCACGGTTCAAAACACGGTTTATATAGGTTTAAATCCATAGACACCCCTCTGTGACACTGGGAGCATATTTGTTTTTAGTAAGGGAGGGTTGTAAACATATATAAAATCTAGGACTTGGGTGCCGTTTAACAAACCCTTTAACCCCTCAATGGAACAACGGTATGTTTACGCACTTACTACGCCAGAAACCGGTCTTCGATACCTTGGTGAACAGAGCACACACAGCCCATTGAGTAACTTTGTGCTTATTTTCACACACAGAATAGCACACATTAAGCAAAGTACGACGTTTTCTAACAGATGAGAATCGTCACAAAAAGTTATTCATGGTTTCAAACGACAATGCAAAGCATAAGAGAAATTCACGTCTTTATTTGGGTAGGGGTTCACCAATATAAGGTTTTCAGTCGTACCTCAAGAAACTGGAGAAGAAAACGAGTATTCATGTTACATGTACTTTATACGAAAACAGAACGTGGAGTTCGGTACGATCTTTTGTTTATTTGTTTTGAATATCGCGCAAAGCTACACGAGGGTTATCTGCAATAAACGTCCCTAATTTAGCAGTGTAAGACTAGAGGAAATGCAGCTAGACATCATCACCATTCACCGCCAACTTTTGGATGAATAGTGAGATTGACAGTAACATTAAAATGGCACCATGGTTGAAAGGGCGAGCATGTTCGGTGCGACCAGGATTCGAACCAGTGACCCCAATATTACGACTCGAGCACCCTAACCACCTGGACATACCTGCAGGAAGTAGTGGTATATTTTTGTTAAGACAGCTTCACCCCAGAGTCATTTACAGTGGAAATTACGATACAGTGCAACATAAAGAAATCCAAGAATGGGTGTATCAATATAAACTATAATGTGGGGAGGCTCCAAAGCCGTTTGAATATAATATACTCAACCCTTGTGTAATGCTTGATTAATCAATTTACCATTTTGTAGTCTCAACATCGTTGGAATAACTGATTGTTATTTCAAGTTATGTTCATTCTTATATATCATCTCCTAATGATGTACAAATTGAAGACATTGATTTAGTTTTACATAGAAGTAAGTTTTTATTTAGCCAAGCAAGTTATTTTCTATGTGAGTAGCAGGGTTTTATATCATGAAAAGAGTTGATGACAAAGACACAGTTTATCTGTCTTGAACTATCAACGCTAACTGTTGTACAGCCTTTTATCGCTACGATACATTACTTCTCGATTATTAATGACAGTACTTGTCAGAATAGATAAACTGAACTAAAACATCTCTTTCATTAATTACTTATTTCGTCAAATAGATATTTTTTCATATTCCTAACAATAATAAAAAAATGTTTCAAGATTTTTAAAGAGAAACTACGGACAATAACTGCTTCATGCTAACGACTGAAGCGTTTCGATGTTATTTAATTATAATTGTTAAAATGTATTGAATAGACAAAGTGAAAATATATTTGCGTACTTTTGTTTGAAGGCACTATACTAATATACTAAGTAAACTCATTTTATTAAGAAATGGGTTACGATAGCAAATTTGCTATCACGTCAAACGGTGTATCGTTAAAAATTAAAATATGCTGTACGAACATTGTAATTCGCGATATGATTTCTCGTTAAATAGTTTATGAAACTGCGAATTCAAATATGAGATAAACAAATTACCGACTTTCGTGGGAAATCAAATCACGTGCTCACACTCTCTATAATATTCATCTGAAATACAAACAGAAGTTGGGGTGCAAATCTGCGGTATTTGCATCATGTAGGTTTGAAAATATTTAATTGCAATCAGGGAACAGAAGTAATATAGGAGAGTTTGGAATGTATGAATTTTTTTTCAAATTAATTCCAGACCCAAATAAGCATTTATCATCCTCAACTTCTTTAGGGACACTTCTTTAGGTCCTTCACTGCATGTGTTGACTGCCTTCATATATTTGTTTTGTCAAGATGAAGTGTTAACGTATTGTTTCAGTTTTATGGAATAATATTTAAAAGGTTTATATCTCCCGCTGAAATGCAAATGAAGACGTGTTGTCATAATTCTGCTTTCGGATAACTAGCACGATAAAATCTAAATATATATTCATCTCTACCGTCAAGAAAAAACAAAACAAACGCTGTCGACTGCTATACTGATGTAAGTAGATTAAATGATGCAGTCAATACCCTTCTCTCCGGAAATCTTTAGTTGAGATTCTATAGAAAACCTTGATAGTAAAAAATAAGAGCGTGGTTTTACTGCAGTAATTCTGCTAAACACTGGAAAATGTTTCTGGTACCTTCATAACTCACTGATCTTTACACTTCCATTAAGAACCTGGACACAGAAAATAAACCTGTGGTGTACAGAATGTGGCTGTAACTGCCTTCTCGTGATTCTCCTTCACACGGAACACATTTTCTGAAGCTGGGTTTCGTGAAAGATTGATTCTACGGATAAACTAAGAAGTTTGCAATGCCAGTTTGTTTTCTTAAAGACGTATGTTTAGGATATAGTCTGATGTGGCTTCGCTATAAGAAAAAAACACATATTTACTGTCAGCAACACTGTTGTGATGAATTGATCTTTTTTTTTTTTTTCATATCGCAATCTCCAAGATATGACATTGTTTTGTGTAAAGAAGGATAACGAGTAAAATACGGATTGAAACATTTTGTTGTGGGAGACAACCTAAATGAATGTGTAGGATAGCCGAACACGGTCACAGAGTGGTATGAAAAGCTGTGATCGTGTCAGCAGCGTTGCGATGGAAAGGATAAGAATCATAATCATAAAGAAATGATTCGAGACATCAGTATCAATAAGTTAAGAAAAGGATTAATCCCTTTCAATACGCCTTTCTAATGTGACACATAAAACCAGCGGTTTCTTTAAACGTTATTACAAGTGTGTTTCATCGCAGAATATACTATGGTGAATTTGGAAATTAAATGGATATTGATATACATAGATATATATACAAAGGTTTTTACTTGTAAATGAACTCTTTTTGCAAAAGTGCAGAAACCAAAAATACACGGTAGCGTGGCCGCGCGATTTAAGGCGCTGGTTTTAGGCACCAGATCAAAAGGGCGTGGGTTCGAATCCCACCGCTGCTATTCTTTCTTTATGGAAGATATATTTTGGAAAGCGCCGGTTCTCG
Source organism: Tachypleus tridentatus (assembly GCF_004210375.1). NCBI lineage: Eukaryota > Metazoa > Arthropoda > Merostomata > Xiphosura > Limulidae > Tachypleus > Tachypleus tridentatus. The sequence goes on along the minus strand of NC_134828.1, from coordinate 75,408,872 downwards.
TTATCGAGTGCAGACGTGGTTTTTCGAGCTCCTGTTTGACTTAGTGTGTGTTTCTCAGCTAAGCCTAGTGCGCGTGTTGTTATTTTTTTTTTTGCTAGTTTTTGTGCTTTTTGCCATTTGTTTGAACATGTCTTCATCCACCCAGAAGGTTATAGAAGTTATGCGTCGCACGGTGTTTGTGGAAACGTCAAATTCAAGCCATGGGGACGTGATCCATGCTGTTGTTACTACGTTTGGTGCTGCATCGGTTCTGCTGTTGTTCCAAGACCGGAAGGTTATGAGGTAACTTTTGTTCTCCCTGCTGATGTGGACCTGGGTATCGATGCTGGTCTTGTTGTCAATGGGGTACATTGTTCTGCTAATGGTGTAACTAAACGAACTATTACTGTGTCATTTATGGATGTCCCGGAATATATTGATGATGATATTATACTGAATAAACTTAAGGATTTTGCTTGTGAGGTCAAAAGCCCTATTGTATGGAAGGCATATATTTAGGTATTCGCCATGTTTATGTATCATTTAGCGAGCAATGCATCTCTTTGTCTTATGTTGTGAAGTTTTTCGATCCTTTGGGCAAGGCTGTTTTGTTAGAGGTGAAGCATGATCGCCAATCTAAAGTGTGTAATTTATGTTTGGGGGCGGATCATTTATATCGCGATTGTACCCAGTTCATTTGCCGTCATTGTCATGCGCAAGGACACGTCCGGCAACGTTGTAACAAGCTTGTTGTTCCTCGGCCTTCTTCTCGTGACGACGCTGAAGAGGTTACGGCTGCTCACTCTAGTGCTGTGCCAGATGACGCTGACAGACTATCTGTTCGTCCACGCGTTGATTTGAAGGTTCCCCACTCAGTGGAAGCTGCAGCTATTCAAAGTGTGGTGGAGGATGTTTCTTCTCGGCGACCGACGGTTTCTGGTGGGGCCAGGGAACGGGCTAGTAGTCATCCCTATGCTGGAGAACGGAAGTTCGATGGTCACTTCCCACCGCTTACGGTTAGTGGTGAGTTTACCGCCGGCGATGTGGAGGTACCTTTTCGTCGTCGTTGGAAGTATGCCAGTGTGGTGGCGTTGGATACGGGAGACTCCTCAAAGAAAGACAGTGGACGAAAACGAGTGTCGGACATGCCAGTACTTCGGTTATCTCGAGCAAAGGCGAAGGCGGTGATCAGCCATAAATGAGTTTTATGTGCCAGTTTGTTGATTCAGTTTAGTGTATGTATGGTCTTTCATTTTTTATTGTACTTTGTGCATATTTACTTAATTCTTTACTTTTGTTATTTTCACTCCTGTGTTTGAGTCAGTTTAATTTGCCTTCTTGTCCCTCTTTTTCGTATTTTGCATGGTACATTTACTCAGGGTGGGAGTATTGAATTGTAATGGGTTCCGTAATGTTGGCAAACTAGCTTATTATCTGGATTACTTTGTTACTCATTTTGATATTGTTTGTTTACAGGAAACGTTTTTACTAACGATTTTCTTGATGTAGTATTGATATTTTGGCAAGGTCTTGTTTTTTTTAATAATTTTCCTACTGGACGACAAGGGGTTGCCATCTTGTTGCAGCGGTTTTTGAGGGATAATGTTACTTTCGTTAATTCTGATGGGGTGGGTCGGGTGCTGACTTTAAAATTAACTTTCGAGACTTTGTTTTTCCATTTATCATCTGTATATGCTCTTCGCGATATTTACGAGCGACGAGATTTTTCCAAACTTAACCATAACTTTAGATGATTGCACGGGATTGCGGTTGTAGGGATTTTAATTGTGTGGTGGATGTGGCACGAGATCGATTTCCTGTTCGATTCTCCCGTGATGTCAGTCGTTCGTCTTTTGTTCAGTTCCTCACTGAGTTTGATTTACATGATGCGCATTCACTCTTATCGCGAACAAACCCTGGTTTCACGTGGAAGCGTTTTGTTGATGGTGAGTTGATGTCGTCTTGTCTTGATATGGTTTTGCTTTCAGCTACCTTGCAGGGGAATATCTAACGTTTACATGCATTGTGGTTTCCTGCTACTGATCATGCTTTATTAAACTTCGAACCTACTTACTATGTTGCCTATTGTGAGGGGTCCTACTTTTTGGCACTTTAATAATCAGCTGTTGAGGGATGCCGAATATGTGAAAGCCATTACGCTGTTAATAGCCGGAAGTCGTAGTTGGTCAGTGTATGGGACTAATAAACTTTCTTGGTTTGCAACATTGAAATGCGCGATTCGTGCCCTTACACAGCGATATTCGCTTCTAAGAGAGCGGACATCCCGATCTCGCAAACGTTAGCTTGCGTGATTAACTACTCGTGAGCTTCGTAAATTGTCACGTTACCCTGGTAGGTCTGAGAAAAAATTATATGAATTTGAAGTTGAATTGGAGACTTTGGATCAAGACACGATAGAAGGGGCGAGAATTCGTTGTTTTGAGGAGGGTGAGAGGTCTACCTCTTACTTTCTTCGTATGGAAAAGGTCCGTCAGAGCAGAATTGAGTTTCGATCCATGCTCACTGATGGGGGTGAGGAGGTGTCCGATGTGGATGATATCGCTGCTGTTCTGCATCAATATTATTCTGCACTGTACACTAAAGATATTGTTCTGCAGGACGATATCGATTTCGTTCTCACCTTTGTTGAAAAAACTCTCACCCATGAACAAGCTCATATGTTTTGATGCTTCATTCACGGTTTCGGAAGTCCTCGCTGCTCTTGAAAGTTTACCGATTGCAAATCTCCTGGTGTGGATGGTTTTACGTCGGAATTTTACAAATGTTTTCTACCTCTTTTTGTTGAAGATTTTGTTGCTGTCTTGTCTGACCTTTTCCACTCTCAACAGTTGCTCCATTCTATGTGTTCAGGGGTAATTGTGTTCCAATCCCGAAAGGGGGGTATCGACGATTGGCGGCTAACAGCCGGCCTTTGACGTTGCTTTGTACTGACTATAAGCTATTGGCCAAAGTACTGGCTCGACGACTTTCGAATATGATATCTAGTTTAGTTTCAGCTGACTAATCCGGGGTGTATACCTGGACGGGACGTTGTTGATACCCCGTTAACTCTCGTTTTATTATTGCAATCTTTAGCACGTACTGGCAAAGGTGGGATCTTTTTGAAGCTCGATCAGATGCAAGCCTTTGATCGGGTTGCCCATGACTATTAATTTCAACTTCTTGTGCGTATGGGTTTTGGATCTACTTTTGTTCATTGGGTTCGTCTCTGCTACACTTCTATTTCTAGCTGTGTTAAGTTTAATGGATTTCTCACTAATGGTTTTGCTGTAACTCGGGGTATTCGACAAGGCTGTCCAATGTCTGCTTTACTTTTCGTTTTCAGTGTCGAACCATTGCGAAATATGTTAGCTCATAATGTTCATATTACTGGTATTGGGGGTGATGTGTTCCTCACCACGCCATCCCTTATTTATCAGCATGTTGATGATTCCACGTTGACATTACGGGACGCCATTTCTTTGCCGCACGTGTTGGACGTATGCCAAACGTTTGGTAGAGCTACTGGGGGGAGAATGAACTGGACCAAGAGTCAGGGTTTGTGGGTTGGGAGTTTGGCCTCTACTGCGGACTTTGTCCTGGGAGAATAGAGAATTTCCCAGGATCCTGTTAGGATTATGGGTATAGTTCTTCACTCCCATTTCGATGTCATGCTGCAAGATATGTGGCAGGGTAAATCTCTTGTGTTGAACTCCTTGGTGGCATCTGTGTTGTGGTACCCATTGCAAATTCTCCCGTTACCAATACAGTTTGAGGCTCGGTTTCGTAAATGTATACTGGATTTCATTTGGCGGGGTGGTATCCATAAAGTGGCATACGGTATTTTGATCTGGAGTTACGATTGTGGGGGTATCAATTTGGTGGATGTTAATGTCCGTAAACTTTCTTTTCGTTTGAAATTGTTGCAGCGTTGTTTGGATGATTCTTGTCCTTCCACTCTGCGACAACTTCTTTCTGGGCCTTTTTCTTGTTGTGGCAATCTCGGTTTGGGCTTTCGGGTTCTTTGTATATTTAGGAAATGTTTCATGCATGGAAGGTTCTTCTTGGAGATAAAGGGCTTGTCCCAGCTCCTCTTTCCCACATGTTTTGATGAACCTCTGTTTTTCAATCCTGTTATTGTCGATGTTCGGAACCGAACATTTTATTTTCCTGAATTTATTAACGCAGGCTTGGTTTAGGTCCGACATTTGTTGTACGAGGTGCTCCCAGGTTTTCTTCCGGTGAAGACGGTCATTGAAATTTGTACGAACGCTGACACGTTGGCCAATGCCCGTACAATTGTTTCACATTTTGCTATGCTTAAGGAGGCGTTGCCTGTGGACTGGTTGGCGTTTTTGTCCACCCAGCCGGTTCCTCTACCATCGACCACACGTGTAGAGTTGACCTGTATTTTCTGGGCCACTCTGATAACCGGGTTCATTTTTAGGGGTTATCCCTGAAGCAGTTGGTGGGTTATTAAAGGGTTTACTTGTTACTTATGTCCCTGTTCCATTCTATTGATGGGATATTGTTCCTTCTGGAGATTAGAAATTCATTCGCAAAATCACTTATTCTTCTTTTGTGGGTTTTCATGTTTGTGTTGTGGATTATTTACTGTGGTTGTAGGCGATAACCACTAATGTCAAGCTGGTTCATATGGACAGACATCCCACAGGGTTGTGCACTTTCTGTTCACAGGCGAGGGAAACCATTGACCATCTGTATTTCCTATGTCCCTTTGTACGCCTTTGTGGTCCTATGTATATGCAATATTGGCGTTTTATTTTGGTTGTCCTATATCTAACTGGGTTTGGAGGAGATGCCAATTAGTGGGATCTCATCCTTCGTTACCTAGGAGATGCTGGAACATCTTCTGTTTGCTTACTAGTTTGGCACGACAAGTTATATGTTCTGCTCGTTCAGTTCATTTGGCCAGTCATCGCGAAATTCATTTAATTTTCATGTTTAAAGTATGTGTACATAAACATATCTATCTCCATTATCATAGATGTTTGTTACATAACTCATTAAATGCTTCTTTATTCTGCGTATTCTTATGCTGGTATCTTGGTAACCCAAGGTGCAGAAGGTTATTTCTTATATGATTTTTTAAGATAAGTTTTTATTTCTTTATTTGCATTATCTTTATATTTTTGTCGCCAATGCCAGATCCATTGGTTTCTTGTTTTGTTAATGTTCACCGTACTATTTGGTGGATAACCTGCTGTTCACAATTACCTCTTTTATTTTTTTACCTAATTTTATTAAATTTTTGGTAATTTTCAGCATGATGATCTCTTGAGTTATTATTACATGCTAATTCATTAACATGTGTTTTATTTGTTGTATTTCTGTGTATACGCCCTCGTTGAGGTGAGATGAATAAAAAGAAAAAAAAAAGCTGGTCTTAGGCACCAATCCGAAAGGGCTAGGTTCGAATCCCACCGCAGCCATTTTTCTTTATTATGCTAGTAATCAGATGAACAAGAAGTGTGGTTTATAATATTACGATGGAGAATATATTTGGTGGGCCAGGAAAACAAGGCTACAAGCGATTGTCGCCAATTAAACACGAGACAACTACCACATATCTAAAGGTTTATGTAAATGTGAGCTAAACGCAGAAAACTGGAACATGTAGAATTCACAACCAGACTGTGTGCCAACACAGTTTGACAAAATATTCGTTACTTACAACACCCCACGTTTTGTTCCATTATTATTAATTAATATGTCATTATTTATACACTGAGTATAGAGGAATAATGTTTCATTGGAAATTGGAAAACGCGGATTGAGAAGCCGCTAATACCGTCGCAGTATTTAAAGATATGGAGAATTCCGGGAATATTGTGATGTTACACTTAATGGTTCCAAATAAAGTTGAGATTCTATAGAAAACCTTGAGAGTAAGAATAAGAGCGAGATTTTCTTGCAGTAATACTGCAGAAACACTGGATAATGTTTCTAGTACCTTCCTAACTCACTGATCTTTACACTTTCATTAAAATCTGGGCACAGAAAATAAACTTGTGGTGTACAGAATGTGGCTGTAACTGCCTTCTTGTGATTCTTCTACACATGGAACACATTTTTTGAAGCTAGGTTTCGTGAAAGTTCGATTCTACAGATAGATTTAAAAGATTGCATGCCAATTTATTCCAACAAAGACGTACGGTCAGCAGACAGTCTGATGTGGCTTTGCTATTAGAAAAACGCACATATTTACTGTCAGTACCACTGTTGTTATGAATTGATCTTTTTTTTCATATCGCAATCTCCAAGATATGACACTGTTTTGTGTAGAGAAGGATCACGAGTAAAATACGGATTGAAACACTTTGTTATGCGTCCAGATGAGATTTACCTAAACCATTAGATATGTGGTAGTTGTTTTATGTTTATTTGGCGACAAAGTTTACAGTCTTTTTCCACTGGGCCCACCAAAAATATGTTATTTCGAAATTTATTACCCACATTTCTTGTTCATCTAACAAGTGGCATAATGAAGAAAGAATGGCAGCGGTAGGATTCGAGCCCACGTTCTTTCGGATTGGTGCTTTAAATCAGCTACTTAGACCGCTCGGCTATGCTGTCGTGTATTTTTAATTTCTACACATTTGAAAAAAAGAGTTCCTTTATATATATATATATGTCTCGATAATCACTTAATTTCCACATTCAACATGCTGCATTCTGTTACGAAACTCACTTTGAATAACGTATAAAAGAAAGCACTGCTTTTATGTGTTAAATTAGAAAGTTGTATTGAAAGGGATTAATCCTTTTCTTAACTTATTGATATTGATGTCTCGCATCATTTCTTTATGATTATGGTTCTTATCCTTTCCGTCGCAACGCTGCTGACACGATCACAGTTTTTCGTACCACTGTGTGACCATGTTCGGCTTCCCTGCATAATCATTTAGGTTGTCTCCCATAAGGAAATGTTTCAGGCCGTATTTTACATGTCACCTTCGTCACACAAAATAGGGGAGAAGGAAGACTGCCAGTGGTCTCAAGCATTAGCAATTAGCTCCACTTTATACACCTATTTACTAAGTTTTTTGATTATCACAAAATTAGTATAAAATGTGTAACATTCGTATCATTCCTACCAGACACTGTTACGTCTCTAATATGAGAACATGATTTTTATGACAGTAATGGAACTGTTATGTAATAATGTGTTATGGCTTTTATCTTACTACAATGAACTTTACTAATTTTCTTAAATCTTATAAGAGTGTTACATTTTAAAATATAAAATTAAAATTCCATTATTATGTTATATGGCAGAAATAATAATAACTTAATCAGAATAATCTCGGTATTTGATCATTATTTATTTGTTTGTTTCGTTGAATTTTGCGCAAAGCTACACAAAGGCTATCTGCCCTAGCCGTCTCTAATTTAACAGCGTAAGACTAGAAGGAAATAAGCTAGTCATCACCACCCACCGCCAACTCTTGGACAACTCTTTTACAAACGAATAGTGGGATTAGTTGTGACATTATAATGCCCCCATCGCTGAAAGTTCGAGCATATTTGGTATGAATGAAATTCGAACTCTTGACCCTCAGATTACGAATCGAGTCATAAGATCTCAGAACTTACAAATATATCACTCTATTGAAAACATCTACTATTATATTAACAGTACTAACTGTTCCAATGATAGAGTGACGTAACATCACAGCATTTAGACCGTTTTCTGACTGATCAACAGAATACATTTCTCACAGTTAAAGTAACTGCTGTTTGTGCTTATATGCGAGAGAAATATATTAATTCCTGTCTTCATTATGTTCAAATATTGCACGACAAATAGAACAGGTTAATTCTCGAGTTGAGGGTATTGACTGGCATATGACTAGTGAACACATGTAATTAAGTCATGTATTGTAACTGAAATACAATAGACTTGTATGAAAGTTAATATAATCTTGGCAGTCTTATTTTATAATTCATACATATTTCAGTTTGTCTTATTCCAAAATATCAAAGGATATCGAGTTGGCGTCGCAATTTGCCCTTAAGATAAGTTTAAAAACCCAACCAAAATCATTTCTTCATTATTATGTCACTGAACCTAAAAGTCAATTAAAATAAATTTATTTATTCTTCCACTTTACATAATGATACAAAAGTGTAAATGTGTATTCATAAATTTTCAAAATTTTAGAGTATATTAGAAATTTATTTTCTGTTTTCGATTTAGAACTCACATGTTTGTTTTTTAAAACTACTGTTGTTTACAAATTTAATTTGCCAAGATCTATACATAATCTAACTTCTTCAGAATGTAATTGTTTAGACACAAAAAGAAATATCAGTACCATCCATTTTACAATTTGAGTTGTATTCTTCGAAGTTATACTTATTTATAACTTATTATGGATATAAAGTTTATTTTCTAATGATAAAAGTATACGTTATGTATTTATAAAATGTGGGAAAATCGTCTTTATTTGCAGGCTATATCTTTCATTGTAAGGCTTAACAAAGTTGAAATATTTTGTCAAGAATTTTTACAGGTTTTACTCTTCAAAGCTTTAAAAGCAGAATGTATGCACATTATGCATGATAAATCTTGGATAAATTCACTTTTTTCTAACTTAAGTCGTCACCCGCTGGTACAGCGGTAAGTCTACGGATTTATAATACTAAAATCAGGGGTTAGAGTCCACTCGCTGGATTCAGCAGATAGCCTGAGGTGAATTTGTTATAAAGAAACAGTCTAACTTAAGTTTTGATAATAATTGTTTTCAGTATGTGTGATGCTTGTCAAGTTTAGATTTTACTTACATATATTGATGATAGCATATTAGGCGAAGGTGAAACACGTCAATCTTAAACGATATAGTAGAAATAATATAAGGGTTAAAAGGTCTAGTGTCCAGCAAAAAGCCAAAATATTTTCTAAATGAAGAAACTGTCCACGATCATAATAGCTCAAACGACTTTTGGAAATGTTCCAAATAGAACAAAAATATAATTAGGTGTTATTACACAAGGGTATTGGTCATTATTTTATAAAATAAGATGTTTTGTAAATAGTATATTTTATATACCTTGAAGGTTTTAAGTAATTTTTTCCAAAATATGTAATACTTGTTAACTCTGTAATTTCACTTGCATATATCAATGATAGTATATTGGGCTATGATTAAACAGTTTTATATAATATATGCAAGTGGAAACTTGTATTAGTTATTCAGACTGTTAGGACTTGATATTCATGAGGTGTAATTTATCATAAAACTAAGCTAGGTGTGTAAAGGTGAGTATTTTATAAAACTAAAATGTTTTCCTAAACAGTATATTAATGTGTCTTGAAGTTTTGTTAACAAATATTTCAGTATGTGTGATACTTGTTAAGTCTGAAAATTTCCTTACATACATTAATATCTGCATAGAATATATTGGGCTGTAATGAAGCGTGAGTTTTATATAAGTAAATTCTAGAACACTGATTTGTAACTGACAATTCATATAAACATTAAATGAAAAAATTAATGTTACTCATACGTTGTTTCAAAATCTAATGAAATGAATATATTTCAAGTGTAAACTGTTCTTTCTTATCCTACAAACTGAAACCTCACATGCATTGAAGATGCAGCGTGAACAAATAATACTACTAGTGTCACAGAATAATTATATACTAGCGGGAGGCCAGCAATGAGGGAAAAACACAAATAGCTATCTATAAATAAATACAGTGCTCGGTTTTCTCTAATTTTACCTACTGCATAGAATTCGGAGTGAAATCATATTTATGGTTAAAGGCTAAAATCGGATGTTCGATTCCCTACAGTAGACAGAGTGTAGGGAGGTTATTACATATCTTTGCACTAAGAACAAACAATTATCAACAGATGAGAAACACTTTATTAATACAGTGTTAAAATTAACGCTTTAAATTTTAGAGGCATTACAGACACCTTCTAACTATGTTAACTCTAAAAAAAGACTTAAAACAAAATTGATACCATGTACAAACATTCCGTACAAATGGCGACTAACAAACCAGAAAATAGTGCAATATAAGATAAGTTCCTCAAAAGGAAGAACCTAAATTATGAAATAGACTTAACGCTAATGCAGTAGTTGATTTTGCTTCATAACTGTAATGGTAAACAGCTCTTAACGCTTTCGCGACGGGCTCGGTATATTTTATCCGAGTTAAATATTTATACCATACCTTTTGATGCAGTCTGTGCACCTTCACAATATTTGGCAAATTTTCAGTAAAGCTTGCAAGTTTGTTTTTTTTTGTACAAAAAATCAGACTATTTAATGAAGTACGTTTACTAAAGATGTGTTTGTGAAAATATCGGGGATATTTTGCTACTAGTCCCAGAGCGAAATGATTTTAATATTATGAATGAAATACTATTCTTCAAGAATCTCAAATATTATTTGTGTAATCTATAAAACCTTCAAAATGCATTTCAAATGTTTCTTTTCATACAACTTTATATTTTGTCTGTTATTTTCTCTATCATTTTGATATGGGGTTTGTCAATTTGATTTACCTCATAACCATCACAAAAAATTAGTAAATAAATGTATGTAAATTATCCTTTTTTCGTTCCAGAATGACACCAGATATTAACACGAAAATGTAAAAGTTTAATCTAAGTAGCTTAGACGTTACAACATGATACAGTTATATATATATTCATCATTTTTATGATATTGACCTTCCAGTCGTGCCTGGCTAACATGGCACAACCTGCATTGACGTAACACACTGCACTAATATTACCCTATTCAATAATATTAAACTGACCTTTAGTCTCTATAAAGTGACCTATCTTCGCTGTGCTTTATTAGACTAATATTTGGTAAAATACAATAACATTTCAATTATTACACATTATATATGTATGTAGATGATTTCTATTTACAAAACAGAAACTCAGCAACATGCTCTGGACGACGAGTTATCTTAGTCCAAACTCTAATGTATTATAAGAGTCAATTATACTCGTCACTCATTCTTCCTACCTGACGTGACACCAAAAGAATTGATAGCATTATTTTTTCACTTTAATGAGACTTGGGTTTCCATATTGCTCGTATTTTCCTTCACATACCTCATGTATTTTAGTTAAGCCTTTAATAAACTTTTGACCAAAATAATAGTGTATAAAGACGAAATGGACCTTGTGTTTGTATCGGTTAGGGTGCGGCCCGGCATGGCCAAGCGCGTTAAGGCGTGCGTACGACTCGTAATATGTGGGTCGCGGGTTCGTATACCGCGTCGCGCCAAACATGCTCGCCCCCAGCCGTGGGGCGTTATAATGTTACGCTCAATCCCACTATTCGTTGGTAAAAGAGTAGCCCAAGAATTGGCGGTGGGTGGTGATGACTAGCTGCCTAGCCTCTAGTCTTACACTGCTAAATTAGGGACGGCTAGCACAGATAGCCCTCGAGTAGCTTTGTGCGAAATTCCAAAAACAAAAACAAAACAAACGGTTAGGGTGCTTGAACGGTGAAAGTACGATTAATCACGTTTTTAAAGTTGGACAAATCTTGGTATCTTATCTTTTCTTGATAACTAGTAACTAAACAATAGTTCTCTTTAAACACAATAATTCAAAATATCAATACACGTCCAAAGTCTACTTATAATTCAGAGTACTGACTACATTGAGTAAACGACTGTTATAAAATTCATATAAATATTTCTCACTTATAAAACATTTTACAAGTTGCTCAGCTTTACCTGATTAGAAACATCCCGGTTATCACAGCAAAGATTATTTGAATCTTGCTATGCTCTCACGTAGTTCTATTTTCATCCAGAAGAGAGTAATGCAAGAGACAGATTTAGAGTAAAAAGCCGATTAAAAATTTTCGCGAAACAATTATGAAACTTTATAAATACTTCACAAATCATATACCATGTTCACTAAATATTCACATTTCATCTTCAGCTAGTGTTCGATTTATTGTAAATGCTATCGACGATTTGGGCAGCGTCGATCAGCTTTAGTTATGTAAACTGGTTTGGGAACCTGGGCTCAGCTTGCCTTGAGTCTCATGAAGGATGCACAGCCTGTGTTAGAACACCAGTTTAGTTGTAGATTAGTCATTCTAGCTGTTGGCATAGTCAACATCAGGCTAGTGTAAATTGGTCACACTAGCTGTCAACATACTCATCACCAGGCTAGTGCAGATTTTCACAATATATATCAACATACTCAACACCAGACTAGTGTAAATTGGTCATTCTAATTATCAACATAATCAACACCAAGCTAGTGTAGATTGCAACTTAAATTGTTAGCATAGTCAATTCCAAGTTAATGTAGATTGGTCACTCAAGCTGACTACATAATCACCACCATGCTTGTGTAGAAATTGGCCTCTGTAATTGTCGACATAATCAAAACTAGATTAATACAAACTGGTTATTGTAGTTGTCGACATAGTGAACAACGAGCTAGAGTAAATTGGTGACTGTAGCTGTCAACACCAGGCTAGTTTAGATTGGTTAATGTAGCTGTCAACAAAATTAACACCAGAATAGTGTATAAATTAAACACTTTAACTGGCGACATAGTAACCACCAGACTAATGCAATTTAGTTACTTTATCTGTCAAAATAATAAATACCAGGCTAGTGAAGATTGGTTTGGTTTCTTCTCAATTTCGCGCAAAGCTACTTGAGGGTTATCTGCGCTAGCCACCCAGAGTTTAAAAGTGTAAGACTAGAGGGAAGGCAGCTATTCATCACCACTCGCCGCTAACTCTTGGGCTACTATTTTGCCAACGAATAGTGGGGCTGACTGTTTCATTATAACATTATTAGCATGTTTAGTGTGACGTGAATTCGAATCCGTGACTCTCGATTATGAGTCGAGCGCTTTAACCTCCTGGCCATGTCAGGCCGCGTGCAGATTGGTTATTGTCGAGATTGTGAACACTAGGCTAGTGTAAACTTGTTACTGTAGCTGTTGACATAATTAACACCACGTTATTCTTGATGACGAGAAACCCACTTGAAATAAAAATGTATCTCAGAACGGTTGGTGTGAGTATTAGCACTTTTATTGATAAGAAGAAAAATAAGTTTCGACCTTCCTAGGTCATCTTCAGGTTAAGAAAGAGAGAAATTAAATGTGACCGTTGACGGACACATGTCTGAGGGACAATATTATAAAGGAGTACGGAATTCTAGTGGGCGTCGCAGGTGGATGTTACGTTATTAATTGGTATAGGTATAAAGGTGTTCCTTTATATTGGTATAATTTTGGTTTTAGTTAGGCTTCTTTGATTTTGCGTTTGTTTATATAAATTTGGTGCTTACTGGAATGTTAAGTTTTTTCCAAATGTGGAATTTGTAGAATCGCTTTCACAAACTAAATCGAAAAGTATATTATTTTAATTAAAGTGTTTATAGGTTAGCTTTAAGCCTTTCAATAATCATTTATTCATTAATCTGTGAATTTTAAATATTTTTGCTCTTCTATTGAGGTAATAAATGTATTGGAAACTGAAGTATTAGTTTATACAAAGGAAGGTTAATTGTATTGTTGAAGTCTTATAGCGTCACAGGTGTTCGCTTGTTATATTATGTTTCGATGAAACAGTTACCTTATAGGTCCGAATTATCTCGATTTATACCCGCTTTATAAGTTAAGTATTTTATTCGTGCGTATTATGTATCCAATAAAGTAAAATATTTTTCTTCTTAATTTATCGTGAGTCACTTGTTTGCTTAGTCACTCGAAGACAGAGGCAAGTCAAAAGGGATATTACTGTGTATAGATTTTACACAGCATAGAAAACAGCATAAGGAAATATATTAGTATAGCGCCGTCTCGTAGTGAAAACCAAAATTACGCAAATATATTTTCACTTTATCCACTCAATACATTTTAACAATTATAATTAAATAACATTGAAACTCTTCAGTCGTTAGCATAAAGCAGTTATTGTTCGTGGTTTCTCTTAAAGAAATCTTGAAAAAAGTTTGTCATTGTTAGGAAAATAAAAAATATCGATTTGACGAAATAATTAGTCAATGAAAGAGATGTTTTAGTTCAATTTATATATTGTGGCAAGTATTGTCATTAATAATCGAAAAACAATGTGTCGTAGCTCTAAAAGGCTGTACAACATGTTGACTTGATATTTCAAGACAGTTAAACTGTGTCTTTGTCATCAACTATTTTCATGAAAAAAACCCTGCTACTCACATAGAAAATAACTTGCTTGGCTAAATAAAAACGTAATTCTATGTAAAACTAAATCAATGTCTTCCATCAAACAGAGAAGAATTACAATGTGTACATCATTAGGAGATGATATGTAAGAATGAACATAACTTGAAATAACAATCAGTTATTCCAACGATCTTGAGGCTATAAATAGGTAAATTGATTAATCCAGCAATAATCAAGGGTTGAGTACATTATACTGAAACGGCTTTGGACCCTCCCCACATTATAGTCCATGTTGCTATTCCCACTCATGGACTTCTTAATGTAGACTTATATCGAAATTTCAACTTCAGATGACTCTGGGGTGAAGCTGCCTTATCCAAAATATTCCAATACTTCCTGCAAGTATGGCCAGTTGAATAAGGTGCTGGAGTCGTAATCTTGGGGTCACGGGTTCGAATCGTGGTCGCACCAAATATGTTCGCCCTTTCAACCATGAGGGCGTTATAATGTTACTATAAATCCCACTATTCGTCCAAGAGTTGGCGTTGGGTAGTGCTGACTAGCTGCCTTCCCTTTAGTCTTACACTGCAAAATTAGAAACGGTGAGCACAGGTAGAGTTCGTATAACTTTGATTGAAATTCAAAAGCAAACAAACAAAACTTCAAGTAAGTTTTCAATAATTCCTCTGGTATACGAGTACAATGTGTTTCCAGTATCCCGTTCAACAGCACGATTGTACAGCGGGATCGTATCCCCGTTACAATAAACAGGATTGCCTTTTTAACCGTGGAGGCATCATAATGTGATGGTAAGTGTTTGGTAAAAGAATACCCAAAATGTTCGCGGTGGGTGGCGATGACTAGCTGCTTTCCCTCTGACCTTACATTGCTAAATACACTGCTAATTTAGCTTCAAGAAATAGCTTCAAGATGATTGGCGTTAACCACATTTCAAACTTCTCAAAATAAATACTATCAGGAGAATTTACGTTCTAAGTGTAAGGTGTGAATACAAATGGTTGCTTATTTAAATACGTCACATTCATTTGGAACCGTAAAGTGTAACGGCACTTTGTTGAAACGGAACGGACTTTCATGTGCAATATTGTTTAACATCACGATATTCCCAGAATTCTCTATATCATTAAATTCTGCGACGGAATTAGAGGCTTCTCAATCAGCGTCTTCCCATTCTCAATGAAACATCATTTCTCAATACTCAGTGTATAAATAATGATACGTTAATTAATAATAATTGAACAAAACGTAGGGTGTTGTAAATAACGAATATTTTGTCAAACTGTGTTGACGCAAAGATTAGTTGTGAATTCTATGTGTCGCAACTTTCTGCGTTTAGCTCACATTTACATAAATCATTAAATATATTGTAGTTCTTTCATGTTTAATTCGTAAAAATCGCTTTTGGCTTGTTCGGCTTGGTCCACCAAAAATATCCTCCTCCAAAATTTTATTAACCACTCTTCTTGTTCATATGGTGGGATTCAAAGAAAAGCCCTTTCAAATGGTGCGAAAAACCAGCGCCTTAGTCCGCTCAGAGACGTTACCGTATATATATTTTTTCTACACATTTGAAAAATGAGTTCCTTTACAAGTTAAAAACCTTTATATATATATCTCAAAATTCATTTAATTTCCGCATCAACATTCTGTATTCTGTTACAAAACACTTGTAATAACGTATAAAAGAAACCGCTGATTTTATGTGTTACATTAGAAACACGTATTGAAAGGAATGAATTTTTCTATACCTATTGATAATGATGTCTCGAATCATTTCTTTATGATTATGATTCTTATCCTTTCCGTCCCAACGCTGCTGACACGATCACTGTTTTTCGAACCACTGTGCTACCGTGTTCGGACACCCTACACAATCATTTAGGTTGTCTCCCACAACAAAATGTTTCAATCCGTATTTTACACGTCATCCTTCTTTACACAAAACAGTGTCATATCTTGGAGACTGCAATATGAAAAAAAAAGATTAATTGATCACAACAGTGTTGCGATCAATAGTCAACACATGTAGTAAAGGAATTCATTTTTCAAATGTGTAGAAACTATATATATATATACATAAAAATGGTAATGTGGCCGAGCGGACGAAAGCGCTGGTTTCAGTCACTAGTCCGATCTTTTTTCTCATATCGCAATCTCCAAGATATGACACTGTTTTGTTTAAAGAAGGATGACGAGTAAAATACGGATTGAAACATTTTGTTGTGGTAGACAACCTAAGTGAATGTGTAGGATAGCCGAAAAGGGTCACAGAGTGGTATGAAAAGCTATGATCGTGTCAGCAGCGTTGCGACGGAAAGAATATGAACCACAATCATAAAGAAATGATGCGAGACATCAGTGTCAAAAAGTTAAGAAAAGGATTAATCCCTTTCAATACGTGTTTCTAATTAAACACCTAAAAGCAGTGGTTTCTTTTATACTTTATTACAAGTGTGTTTCTTAACAGAATATAGTATGTTGAATGTGGAAATTAAGTGAATATTGAGATATATATATTAAAAGGTTTTCAACTTGTAAAGGAAATCATTTCTCAAATGTGTAGAAAATATATATACACGGTAGTGTGGCCGAGCGGTCTAAGGCGCTGGTTTAAGGCACTAGTCCGAAAGGGCGTGGGTTCCAATCCCACCGCTGCCATTCTTTCTTTATTATGCCACATATCAGATAAACAAGAAATGTGGGTAAAATATTTCGAAAGAGAATATTTTTGATGTGTCAAAGAGAACAAGGCAAAAGCGTTTGTTACCAATTCAACATGAAACAACTACCACACGTTTTATAATTTAGGTGAATCTCAGATAAACGCAGAATTTGCGACACATAGAATTCACAACAAGACTTTGTGCCAACACAGTTTGACAAAATATTCGTTATTTACAACACCATACGTTTTGTTCGATTATTATTAATTTACGTGTCATTATTTATAAACCGAGTATTGAGAAATGATGTTTCATTGAAAATGGAAAAACGCTAACTTAGAAGCCGCTAGCACCGTCGTAGTATTTAAAGATATCGAGAATTCCGGAAATATCGTGATGTTAAGAAATATTGCACAAGAAAGTCCGTTCCGTTTAACAAACTGACGTTACACTTAACGGTTCCAAATGAATGTTTAATTTTTCAGGTTTATTCAAGTAGAAGTTTAGTTTCGACAGAATCGTCTTTCAGTAATAATGTCCGGAGGCCGTATCAGTAGACCAGTTATATTATTCAGGTCATGCGGGCTTCGTAAGGGTAAAGGATGAAATTAAATTATCATCTGTGAGTGTTTTATACTAATAACAGTTGATTTCGTGTTTTATTAAAAGCAGTAGGTCAGATGACGCTTCTTGAATTTACTTTCTCAAATTAGCATTTCTAAAGTAGGAACGCCTAAAATTCGGTTTCATGATATAAAATAACCCCTACTCGTATGTTACATTGGAAAAAAAAATTGAACCTCTGAAGAAAGTGAGCATAAAAGGTTTTATGGCATTTTCTACTTTACTTTAAAATCTTTTATCATACGAAAATAGAACCTTCTTTGACGATTTGCAGATTCGACTTGCGGTTTGAACAATCAGAAAAATAGGAAAAATTTAAAATTTCTTCTAAAATTGAACCTCGCCATTAATAATTTCAAGAAATAGGAACGTTTATCTTTATATAATGCCAGATGTGACGTATGTTAAATAAACAAACATTTCTATTCACTCCTTACACAAAAAACATAAATATTCCTGTTAGTATTTAGTTTGTGAAGTATAAAATGCGGTTAACTCCATTGATCTTGAAACTACATCACAATGAATCAGCAAAAAAAGAATTTGTGAAATTAGCGTGAACATAAGTCAGTTTATTAAGAAATGGGTTACGATAGCAAATTTGCTATCACGTCAAACGGTGTATCGTTAAAAATTAAAATATGCTGAACGAACATTGTAATTCGCGATATGCGACAGTTGATTTTGTGCGCTATGGAAGTCTGTAACGAATTTATGACAAGTTACGCGTTAGACATTGTTTTTCTTAGATACATATTATCAAAGGATCTCTCGTTAAATAGTTTATGAAACTGCGAATTCAAATATGAGATAAGCAAATTACCGACTTTCGTGGGAAATCAAATCACGTGCTCACACTCTCTATAATATTCATCTGAAATACAAACAGAAGTTGGGGTGCAAATCTGCCGTATTTGCAACATGTAGGTTTGAAAAATATTTAATTGCAATCATGGAACAGAAGTAATATAGGAGAGTTTGGAATGTATGAATTTTTTTTTAAAATTAATTCCAGACCCAAATAAGCATTTATCATCCTCAACTTCTTTAGGGACACTTGAAGTAATTCACTGCATGTGTTGACTGCCTTCATATATTTGTTTTGTCAAGATGAAGTGTTAACGTATTGTTTCAGTTTTTTGGAATAATATTTAAAAGGTTTATATCTCCCGCTGAAATGCAAATGAAGACTTGTTGTCATAATTCTGCTTCCGGATAACTAGCACGATAAAATCTAAAGATATATTCATCTCTACCGTCAAGAAAAAAACAAAACAACCGCTGTCGACTGCTATACTGATGAAAGTAGATTAAATGTTGCAGTAAATACCCTTCTCTCCGGAAATCTTTAGTTGAGATTCTATAGAAAACCTTGAGAGTAAAAAATAAGAGCGAGGTTTTACTGCAGTAATTCTGCTAAACACTGGATAATGTTTCTGGTACCTTCATAATTCACTGATCTTTACACTTCCATGAAGAATCTGGGCACAGAAAATAAACCTGTGGTGTACAGAATGGAGCTGTAACTGCCTTCTCGTGATTCTTTTACACATGGAATACATTTTTTGAAGCTAGGTTTCCTGATAGTTCTATTCTACAGAAAGATTTAAAAGATTGCATGCCAATTTGTTCCAACAAAGACGTACGGTCAGCTAAGAGTCTGATGTGGCTTTGCTATAAGAAAAAACGCACATATTTACTGTCAGCAACACTGTTGTGATGAATTGATCTTTTTTTTTTCATATCGCAATCTCCAAGATATGACATTGTTTTGTGTAAAGAAGGATGACGAGTAAAATACGGATTGAAACATTTTGTTGTGGGAGACAACCTAAATGAATGTGTAGGATAGCCGAACACGGTCACAGAGTGGTATGAAAAGCTGTGATCGTGTCAGCAGCGTTGCGATGGAAAGGATAAGAATCATAATCATAAAGAAATGATTCGAGACATCAGAATCAATAAGTAAGGAAAAGAATTAATCCCTTTCAATACGCCTTTCTAATGTAACACATAAAATCAGCGGTTTCTTTTATACGTTATTACAAGTGTGTTTCATCGCAGAATACAGTATGTTGAATGTGGAATTTAAATGAATATTGATATATATATATATATATATATATATATAGAAAGGTTTTTACTTGTACATGAACTCTTTTTCCAAAAGTGTAGAGACCAAAACTACACGGTAGCGTGTCCGAGCGGTCTAAGGCGCTGGTTTTAGGCACCAGTCCGAAAGGGCGTGGGCTGAAATCCCACCGCTGCCATTTTTTCTTTATGGAAGAAATATTTTGGAAAGCGCCGGTTCTCGTCATCGAGTGCAGACGTGTTTTTGTATTTCCTTATTGCCTTATTGTAACTTTAACAGCTAAGCCTAGTGAGCGTGTAGTTTTTTTTTTTTGCTAGATTTTGTATTTTTTCAAGTTGTTTGACGATGTTTTCATCAACCAAGAAGGTCATGGAAGTTATGCGTCGTACAGTTTTTGTGGAAACGACAACTTCAAGCCATGGGGACGTTATCCATTCTGCTATTTCTACGTTTGGTGCTGCTTCGGTCACTGCTGTTGTTCCTCGCCCGGGTGGTTATGAGGTAACTTTTGTTCTTCCCGCCGATGTGGACCTGGCTATCGATGCTGGTCTAGTTGTCAATGGTGTACTTTGTTCGACTAATGGTGTCACTATACGCCCCATTACTGTGTCATTTATGGACGCCCCAGAATATATAGACGATGATATTATACTAACTAAACTTCAGGATTTTGATTGTGAAGTAAAAAGCCTTATTGTGTGGAAGCGGGACCAGGGCATATATTTAGGTATACGCCATGTTCGTGTGTCTTTTAGAGAGAAATGTATCTCTTTGCCGTACGTTGTGAAAGTTTTTGATCCTTTGGGCAAGGCGGTTTTGTTAAAGGTGAAGCATGATCGCCAGTCAAAAGTGTGTAATTTATGTTTGGGGGCGGGTCATTTATATTGCCATTGTCCCCAGTTTATTTGCCGACCTTGTCATGTGCAAGGACACGTCCGGCAACGTTGTCCCAAGCTTATTGTTCTTCGACCTTCCTCTGGTGACAACGCCGAAGTGGCAACGCCTGCTCCTTCTCGAGACGACGTTGAAGTGGCCGTGGTTGTTCCTTCTCGTGCCGTGCCTGATAACGTTGACAGATTATTTGTTCGTCCACGCGCTGATTCGGAGGTTCCCCTTTCAGGGGAGGCTGCAGCTACCCATTGGGTGGTGGAGGATGTATCTTTCAGGCGTTCGATGGTTTCTGGTGGGGCCAAGGAACGGGCTAGTAGTCATCCCCCTGCTGGAGGACGTAATTTTGATAGCCACTTCTCACCACTTACGGTTAGTGGTGAGAGTACAGCCGGCGATGTGGGGGTGCCTCTTCCTCGTCGTTGGAAGTATGCTAGTGTGGTGGCGATGAATCCTGGTGACACCTCAAAGAAAAGCAGTGGAAGAAAACTGGTGTCGGACGTTCCGATACTGCGGATATCACGAGCCAAGGCGAAGGCGGTGTCTCAGCCATAAATGTGTTTTTTGTGCCAGTTTATTTGTTTCATTTTAGTGTAAGAATGTGTTTTATTGTAATTTGTACAAATTTGCTCAATTCTTTACGTTTGTTCTTGTTACTTTTGTGTAAGATACATTTTAATTTAAATTCTTTTTTAAGACAAATTTAAATTTGTCGTCTTTAGCATGGGAGTTTTGAATTGTAATGGGTTGCGTAATGTTAGTAAGCTGGCTTATTATCTGTATTACTTTGTTTCTAATTTCGATGTTGTTTGTTTACAGGAAACATTTTTTACTGATGATTTTCATGATGTAGTATTGAAGTTTTGGCCAGGTCTTGTTTTTGTTAATAATTCTCCTACTGGACGACAATGGGTTGCCATCTTGTTGCAGCGCTTTTTGAGAGATAATGTTACTTTCGTTTCTTCTGATGGGGTGGGTCGGGTTCTAACTGTAAAATTAACTTTCGAGACTTTGTCTTTCCTGTTATCATCTGTATATGCTACTCGCGATATTTATTAGAGACGGAATTTTTCCAAACCTTAGCCTGTACTTTAGATGATTGCACGGGATTGCTCGTTGTGGGGGATTTTAATTGTGTGGGGGATGTGGCACGCGATCGATTTCCTGTTCGTTTCTCCCGTGATGCTAGTTGTTCGGCTTTTGTTCAGTTCCTCACCCAGTTTGATTTACTTGATGCGCATTCTCTCTTCTCGCCGACTACCCCTGGTTTCACGTGGAAGCGCTTTGTTGATGGTGAGTTGATGTCGTCTCGTATTCATAAGGTTTTGCTTTCAGCTACCTAACATGGGTCTGTCCAACGTTTCAATACTTTGAGGTTTCCTACTACCGATCATGCGTTATTAAGCTTCGAACTTACTCTGCAGCCAATTGTCAGAGGTCCAAATTTCTGGCATTTCAATAACCAGTTGTTGAGGGATGCTGAATATGTGAATGCCTATAACCTGTTGATCGCCAGGAATCGTCGTTGGTCAGTATATGGGACTAATAAAGTTTCATGGTTTTAATCATTGAAATGCGCGATCTGTGCCCTTACCCAGCGATATTCGCTTCTTCGAGCGCGGGCATCCCGATCTCGCAAGTATCAGCTTGTGTCATCAACTACTCTTGAGCTTTGTAAATTGTCACGTTACCCTGGTAGGTCTAAGGAAAAATTATATGAATTTGAAGTTGAATTGGAGACTTTGGATCACGACACGATAGAAGGGGCGAGGATTTGTTGTTTTGAGGTGGGTGAGAGGTCTACCTCTTACTTTCTTCGTATGGAAAAGGTCCGTCAGAGCAGAATTGAGTTTCGATCCATGCTCACTGATGGGGGTGAGGAGGTGTCCGATGTGGATGATATCGCTGCTGTTCTACATGAATATTATTCCGCACTGTACACTAAAGATATTGTTATGCAGGACGATATCGATTTCGTTCTCACCTTTGTTGATAAAACTCTCACCCATGAAGAAGCTCATATGTGTGATGCTCCATTCACGGTTTCGGAAGTTCTCGCTGCTCTTGAAAGTTTACCGATTGCAAATCTCCTGGTCTGGATGGTTTTACGTCGGAATTTTACAAATGTTTTCTACCTCTGTTTGTTGACGATTTTGTGGTTGTCTTGTCTGACCTTTTTTACTCTCCACAGTTGCTCCATTCTATGTGTTCAGGGGTACTTGTTCCTATCTCGACAGTGTGGGATCGACGGTTGGCGGCTAACAGCAGGTTTTTGACCTTGCTTTGTACTGACTATAAGCTGTTGGCCAAAGTGCTGACTCATCGCCTTTCGACCGTGATATCTAGTTTAGTTTCAGCTGAACAATCCGGGTGTATACCTGGACGGGATATTGTTGATACCCGTTAACGCTTGTTTTACTGTTGCAATCTTTAGCTTGTACAGGCCAGGGTGGGATCTTTCTGAAGCTCGATCAGATGCAAGCCTTTGATCGGGTTGCCCATGACTATTTATTTCAACTTCTTCTGCGTATGGGGTTTGGCTCTACTTTTGTTCATTGGGTTCGACTCTGCTACACTTCTATACCTAGCTGTATGAAGTTTAATGGATTTCTGACCAATGGTTTTTTTGTAACTCGGAGTATTCGACAGGGCTGTCCAATGTCAGCTTTACTTTACGTTCTTAGTGTCGAACCATTGCGCAATATGTTAACTCGAAATGTACATATTACAGGTATTGGGGGTGATGTGTTCCTCATCACGCCATCCCTTCTTTATCAGCATGCTGATGATACCACTTTGAACTTACGGGACGCCCTTTCTTTGCCGCGCGTGTTGAACGTATGCCAAACTTTTGGAAGGGCTACTGGGAGGAGGATCAACTGGCCCAAAAGTCAGGGTTTGTGGGTTGGGAGTTTGGCCTCATCTTCAGACTTTGTCCTGGGAGAGTTCAGTATTTCCCAGGGTCCTATTAGGATTTTGGGTATCGTTTTCCACTCCCATTTCGATGTAATGTTGCAAGATACGTGGCAGAGTGTTTTGCGCAGGGTATCTCGTATCTTGGTGTCGTGGCGTTTTCGTTCTTTGTCGCTTAAGGATAAATCTCTTGTGGTGAATTCCTTGGTGGCATCTGTGTTGTGGTATCCTTTGCAAATTCTCCCGCTGCCAACTCAGTTTGAGGCTCGGTTTGGCAAATGTATACTGGATTTTATTTGGCGGAGTTGTATTCATAAAATGGCTTACGGTATTTTGATTCGGAGTTACGATTGTGAAGGTATCGATTGGGTGGATGTTAATGTCCGTAAACTAGCACTCCGTTTGAAATTGTTGCAGCGTTGTTTGGATGATTCTTTTCCTTTCACTTTGCGACAACTTCTTTCTGGATTTTTTCCTTGTTGTGAAAATCTCGCTTTGGGCTTTCGGGTTCTTCAGTGTCGGATTTTGTCACGTTTTGTGAAGTTGGTACCTTTGTATATTCAGGAAATGTTTCATGCTGGGAAGGTTCTTCTTGAAGATAAAGGGCTTGTCCCAGCTCCTCTTTCCCCACATGTTTTTGATGAACCTTTGTTTTTCAATCCTGCTATTGTCGATGTTCGGAACCGAACATTTTATTTTCCTGAATTTATTAACGCAGGCTTGGTTCAGGTCCGACATTTGTTGTACGAGGAGCTCCCAGGTTTTCTTCCGGTGAAGGCGGTCATTGAAATGTGTACGAACGCTGACACGTTGGCCAATGTCCGTACAATTGTTTCCCAGTTGCCTGTGAACTGGTTAAGGTTTCTGTCCAACGAGCCGGCTCATCTACCATCGACCACACGGGTAGTTGACCTGTATTTTCTGGACCACTCTGATAACCGGGTTCATTTTCAGGGGTTATCCCTGAAGTAGTTGGTGGGTCATTTATAGTGTTCACTTGCTGCTCATGAACCTGCTCCATTCTATTGGGGGGATATTGTTCCTCCTGGAGAATGGAAACGCATTCGCAAAATCGCTTATTCTTCTGTTGTGGGTTTTCATGTTTGTGATGTCGATTATTTGCTGTGGTTGAAGGCGATAACCACTAAAGTCAAGCTGGTATATATGGGCCGACATCTCTCAGTGTTGTGCACTTTCTGTTCACAGGCGCGGGAAACCATAGACCATCTGTTTTTCCTATGTCCTTTTGTACAGCCTTTGTGGTCCTATGTATATAAATTATTGGAGTTTTCTTTTGGTTGTCCTCTATCTAACTGGTTATGAAGGAGATGCCAATTAGTAAGATCACATCATTCGTTACCTAGGAGATGCTGCAACATCTTCCGTTTGCTTACTAGTTTGGCACGACAGGTTATATTTTCTGCTCGTTCAGATTCTTTGGCAAGCCATCGCGAAATTCATTTAATTTCCATGTTTAAAGTGCGTGTACGTAAACATGTATATCTCCATTATCAAAGATCTTTGTTACATAACTCAGTAATGTTTTTTTTTATTATGTGTATTCTTATGCTGGTAACTTCGTAACACAAGGAGCACAGGTTACTTCTTATGTGACTTGCTAAGATAAGTTATTTCTTTATTTGCATTGTCTTTTTATTTTTGTCGCCAATGCCAGATGCATTGGTTTTTTTGTTTTGTTCGTGTAAACTGTATTATTTGGTGGATTACCTGCTGTTAAAAATTACCTCTTTTATTTCTTTTACTTAATTTTATTAACTTTGTGGTAATTTTCAGCATGGTAATCTGTTGAGTTATTGTACTATGCTAATTCATTAACATGTGTTTTCTTTCTTGTATTTTTGTGTATACCCCCTCGTTGAGAAGGGATAAATGAAGAGAAAAAAACAATCCCAAAGGGCGTGGGTTTGAACCCCACCCCTGCCATTCTTTTTTTATTATGCCACTTATCAGATGAACAAGAAATGATGGTAAAATATTTCGAAGGAAAATATTTATGGTGGGACAAGGAGAACAAGCCAAAATCGTTTGTTACAAATTGAACATGAAACAACTGCCACATGTTCTATAATTTAAGTGAATCTCAAATAAACGCAGAATTTGCGACACATAGAATTCACAACAAGACTGTGTGCCAACACAGTTTGAAAAAGTATTCATTATTTACAACATCATACGTTTTGTTCAATTATTATTAATTAACGTGTCATTATTTATACACTGAGAGATTCTTCTACACATAGAATACAATTTTTTGAAGCTAGGTTTCGTGAAAGTTCGATTAAAAGGGATAGATTTAAAAGATTGCATGCCAATTTGTTCCAACAAAGACGGACGGTCAGCATATAGTCTGATGTGGCTTTTAGGTGTTTAATTAGAAACACGTATTGAAAGGGATTAATCCTTTTCTTAACTTATTGACACTGATGTCTCGCATCATTTCTTTATGATTGTGTTTCATATCCTTTCCGTCGCAACGCTGCTGACACGATCACAGCTTTTCATACCACTCTGTGACCGTGTTCGGCTATCCTACACATTCATTTAGGTTGTCTCCCACAACAAAATGTTTCAATCCGTATTTTACTCGTTATCCTTATTTACACAAAACAGTGTCATATCTTGGAGATTGCGACATGAAAAAAAAGATCAATTCATCATAACAGTGGTTCTGACAGTTAAAATGTGCGTTTTTCTTATAGCAAAAACAACAAAAACAGAGGTATAATAGCTTACTTTAGTAGGAAAATAGCGCATTTAATCTCGATAGAAAATTCCTTTAAATTTAACATTAATGAAACCTTTTTTTGTAATATACTCTTTAACAACCGGCTAACCATTCCGATTCTAGCCATATATTGCTCACCAACCAAAGATATCGACATTAACTTCCTTCAAAAATGTGTTAATCGTAAACCCAAACCAAATATTATTGGTGAGTTTAATTCACCGCATACAGAATTAAGGGGTAACAGAGACACACGCAGAGGATCGTGCATAAAAAATTTTATCTCTAGTAACAAAATGCACCTAATTAATGACAATACACCTACACACTTCCCAGCCGCCAACGGCTCATACGATGTACTCGATTTCATTATCGCACCCTAGGACATGGTAAACAGAATATCTAACTTTAAAGTACATGATGAAATCACCAAGGACCACTTCCTTATGTGTGTATGATTCACCCGCGCCACCCTGCCGTGGCGTACGTGACTCCCTCCGCATACACCTACACTAAAACTGACTGGCTCACTTGTAATGCCTCTCTGGACTCATACCTACCCCATCCAATCGAACATGTAAATAACAAAACAGAACTAGACAATTATGTTGATCAAATTACAGAAGCCATAAAAAACACAATTCCTGAAACAAAGAAAATGCAATCACTTATTCAATGGACTTTAACACCAGAAATTCACGCACTAATAATCAAACGCAGACAATTAAGACGAACGCACTACGTTACACGCGATCCACACATTAAAACAGAAATCAATAGAACAAATACAAAAATTAAACAAGAAATTAAAAGCAAGAGAAAACAATTGGCAAAACTTCTGTAAAAACTTGGAAAAAACCAAGAACAATCCAAAAGAACTCTGAAAAAAATTCAAGAGTATTGCTTCAGACAAAAACACAAATCACATGCTACAACATATCACACACAACAATAAAATCGCAAGGACGGACGTAGAGAAAGCTGACTTATTAGGTGACTACTACAAATCCTCATTTAGCGACCTAAACTCAGTAGATTTTGACACACAACACCAACACCATGTCAACAACTTCATAAATACAAACCAAGCCTCATTCTCACCACGATTCCCTGGCGAGACACTAGAAGCATACTCAAGTACAATCAATAGAAAAATAACCATAACCAAACTAAAAATTAATATCAAAAAACTTGAAGAACACTTCCTCCGGACATGACCAAATACCAAACATTATTCTGAAAAAAAGCTCCACTCTCCTGTTACAACACCTCACAAATATCATGAACATTTCACTAGCGACCGGATACTACCCTGACAAGTGGAAAAAAGCCATCATAACAACGATCCCTAAGAAACAAACTAATAGAACAAATCCAGATAATTTCCGCCCCATCAGTCTGTTAAGCTGCCTTGGCAAACTGATGGAGAGAATTATCTCTAACCGTCTCCTCCATTTTTGCGAATCGAATAACATCCTTCCAGAATCTCAAAATGTCTCCAGAAAAAATAGGCAAACAACAGATCACCTCACACGACTCACCAAATCAATCTACAAAGCTTTCAACAACAATCAAGTAACCATCGGGGTATTCCTAGATGTCAAAAAAGCATTCGACAGCGTATGGCACAATTCCATCAAATACAAACTAAATCACCTGCAAATAAATCCCACGATAGTTAAATGGATTTCAAATTTCTTAACCAATAGAACAGCACAAGTAAAAGTCAATAAAACTATATCCAAATCATTTAATATAACTGCAGGAGTGCCCCAAGGATCAGTCCTCTCTCCACTTCTTTACATAATTTTCGTTAGTGACATACCTTTTCCAAATCTAACATACACACACAATTCACAACACGCAGACGACATCGCTATCTGGAGCACCTCCAGAATCCCAGTGATGGCCATGTCTCGCGTACAAGAATCACTAAATAACATCTCAACATGGAGCAACAAGTGGAGAGTCGTGTTAAATCCAACGAAAACACAAGCAATCACCTTCTATAGGAAATTAAAGAAGCAAAGATAAAATCTAGAAAAAAATAAAACTATCACTCGGAAACACAACCATTAACATGAGCAAAAACATCACATTCCTTGGCATCACTTTCGACACAAAGCTAACATGGAAAAAACATATAAACAATATACACTCATCAATCAAAAAAAGGATTTCACATCTAATGACTATAACCGGTAAACAATCGAAATGCTCACCAAACACCATTATACAAATATACAAGGCTTACATCCGTCCACTAATAGAGTACGGATGTCAAGTAACATACAATATGTCAAACAACACACTCCAAAAAATCTGCATTCAGCCTACCATCATTCACGCAAACAAATTATATACATCAAATTAGCAATTTACCAACAATAAGAGATAGAATAACGGAAATATCACTTAAATATTATCTAAACGCAGAAAATAGAAACAAACTAACGGCATCACTACACAAATTATCCAGTGCACCAACAAAATACATTTCACCTTACAACATATTTCAAGAATCACAAATTACTCAATAAAGAATGTAAATAAATAAACCCCTGTCATTAACATGTATTCCTTTTTTTTTTTTTTTCAGATACCGGGCACACGACAGGCAAAACTTTCGGCGCCTGTCCTGTGAAAGTGGGTTTTCTCGGGGCACTCCCGTTTCCCCCTACAGCAAAAAACTTAGGCATTGGATTTATAGATCCCAGGCAACATTATTGCAAGACCCTGAATCGCACCGTTTGATTTGATTTGAATTCTATTCATGTTGACATTTGCTTGACTTCTTCCTTTCGAGACAGGTCTCGGCCTTTCTTTCCGGTGCTGCCGTTGCCTCCACCCAAGACAACATTTAGAGAGACATCCTCCACCCAAAGAGTTAAAAATAATAATAAAATTAAAAAACAAACAAACTTATTCCCAATAACAATTCACGAAAGGGGACGAAGAAAAACCACAACGTTTCTGAACACCCCAGTTGGAGAGAGAACTCTCCTGATTTCTCTCTCTCTAAACTAAACCCCTGCCACGTTAGTTTGAGTTTTGAGTTTGAGTTTTTGTTCCAACAAAGACGTACGGTCAGCATAGAATCTGATGTGGCTTTGCTATAAGAAAAACGCACATTTTAACTGTCAGAACCACTGTTGTGATGAATTGATCTTTTTTTTTCATATCGCAATCTCCAAGATATGACACTGTTTTGTGTAAATAAGGATAACGAGTAAAATACGGATTGAAACATTTTGTTGTGGGAGACAACCTAAATGAATGTGTAGGATAGCCGAACACGGTCACAGAGTGGTATGAAAAGCTGTGATCGTGTCAGCAGCGTTGCGACGGAAAGGATATGAACCACAATCATAAAGAAATGATGCGAGACATCAGTGTCAATAAGATAAAAAAGGATTAATCCCTTTCAATACGTGTTTCTAATTTAACACCTAAAAGCAGTGGTTTCTTTTATACTTTATTACAAGTGTGTTTCTTAACAGAATACAGTATGTTGAATGTGGAAATTAAGTGAATATTGAGATATGTATATTAAAAGGTTTTCAACTTGTAAAAAAACTCTTTTTTCAAATGTGTAGAAAAATATATACAAGGTAGTGTGGCCGAGCGGTCTAAGGCGCTGGTTTAAGGCACCAGTCCGAAAGGGCGTGGGTTCGAATCCCACCGCTGCCATTCTTTCTTTATTATGCCACATATCAGATGAACAAGAAATGTGGGTAAAATATTTCGAAGGAGAATCTTTTTGGTGGGACAAGGAGAACAAGGCAAAAGCGTTTGTTACCAATTTAACATGAAAAAACTGCCACATGTTTTATAATTTAGGTGAATCTCAGATAAACGCAGAATTTGCGACGCATAGAATTCACAACAAGACTGTGTGCCAACACAGTTTCAGAAAATATTCGTTATTTACAACACCATACGTTTTGTTCGATTATTATTAATTTACGTGTCATTATTTATAAACTGAGTATTGAGAAATGATGTTTCATTGAAAATGGAAAAAAGAAGAAGTGAATTGAGAAGCCGCTAGCATCGTAGTATTTAAAGATATCGAGAATTCCGGGAATATCAAGATGTTAAGAAATATTGCACAAGAAAGTCCGTTCCGTTTAACAAACTGACGTTACACTTAACGGTTCCAAATGAATGTTTAATTTTTCAGGTTTATTCAAGTACAAGTTTATTTTCGACAGAATCGTCTTTTAGTAATAATGTCCACAGGCCGTATCAGTAGACCAGTTATATTATTCAGGTCATGCGGGCTTCGTAAGGGTAAAGGCTGAAATTAAATTATCATCTGTGAGTGTTTTATACTAATAACAGTTGATTTCGTTGTTTTATTAAAAGCAGTAGGTCAGATGACGCTTGTTGAATTTACTTTCTCAAATTAGCATTTCTAAAGTAGGAACGCCTAAAACTCGGTGTCATGATATAAAATAACCCCTACTCGTATGTTACATTGGAAAAAAAAATTGAACCTCTGAAGAAAGTGAGCATAAAAAGCTTTATGGCATTTTCTACTTTACTTTAAAATTTTTTATCATACGAAAATAGACCCTTCATTGACGATTTGCAGGTTCGACATACGGTTTGAACAATCAGAGAAATAGGAAAAATTTAAAATTTCTTCTAAAATTGAACCTCGCCATTAATAATTTCAAGAAATAGGAACGTTTATCTTTACATAATGCCAGATGTGACGTATGTTAAATAAACAAACATTTCTATTCACTTCTTACACAAAAAACATAAATATTCCTGTTAGTATTTAGTTTGTGAAGTATAAAATGCGGTTAACTCCATTGACCTTGAAACTACATCACAATGAATCAGCAAAAAAAGAATTTGTGAAATTAGCGTGAACATAAGTCAGTTTATTAAGAAATGGGTTACTATAGCAAATTTCCTATCACGTCAAACGGTGTATAGTTAAAAATTAAAATATGCTGAACGAACATTGTAATTCGCGATATGCGACAGTTGATCTCGAGCGCTATGTATGTCTGTGACGAATTTATGACAAGTTACGCGTTAGACATTGTTGTTTTAGATACATATTATCAGAGGATTTTTCGTTAAAGAGTTTATGGAACTACGAATTGAAATATGAGATAAACAAATTACCGACTTTCCTGGGAAACCAAAACACTTGCTTACAATCTCTACAATATTCATCTGTAATACAAACAGAAGTTGGGGTGCAAATCTGCGGTATATCCATCATTTGCATTTGAAAAAATATTTAATTGCAATCATGGAACTGAAGTAATATAGTAGATTTTCAAATATATGAAAAAATTTTCAAATTAATTCCAGACCCAAATAAGCATTTATCATCCTCAACTTCCTTAGAGACACTTCCATTCTTTTACTGCACGTGTTGACTGCATTCTTAGATTTCTTTTATCAATATGAAATGTTAACGTATTGTTTCTGGTTTCTTTAGAATAATATTTAAAAGTTTTATATCTCCCGCTGAAATCCAAATGAAGACGTGTTCTCATTATTCTGCTTTCGGATATCTAGCACGATAAAATCTAATGATATATTTCTGTCTACCGTCAATAAAAAAAGGAAAACCTTATCGTCTCTTATACTGATGTATGTAGATTAAATGTTATTGTAAATACTCTTCCCAGTGCAAATCATTAGTTGAGATTCTCCAGAAAATTTTTAGAGTAAGTATAAGAGCGAGGTTTTTCTGCAGTAATTCTGCTAAACACTGAATAATGTTTCTAGTACCTTCCTAACTCACTGATCTTTACACTTCCATTTAGAATATGTGCATAGAAAATGAAATTGTGGTGTACAGAATGTGGCTGTAACTGCCTTCTCGTGATTCTTCTGCACATGGAATACATTTTGCGAAGCTAGGTTTCGTGAAAGTTCGATTCTAGGGATAAATTTAAAAGATTGCATGCCAATTTGTTTCAACAAAGACGTACGGTCAGCATATAGTCTGATGTGGCTTTGCTATAAGAAAAACGCACATGTTTACTGTCAGCACCATTGTTATGATGAATTGATATTTTTTTTCATATCGCAATCTCCAAGATATGACACTGCTTTGTGTAAAGATGGATAACGAGTAAAATACGGATTGAAACATTTTGTTGTGGGAGACAACCTAAATGAATGTGTAGGATAGCCGAACACGGTCACAGAGTGTTATGAAAAGCTGTGATCGTGTCAGCAGCGTTGCGACGGAAAGGATATGAACCACAATCATAAAGAAATGATGCGAGACATCAGTATCAATAAGTTAAGAAAAGGACTAATCCCTTTCAATACGTGTTTCTAATTTAACAACTAAAAGCAGTGTTTTCTTTTATACTTTATTACAAGTGTGTTTCTAAACAGAATACAGTATGTTGAATGTGGAAATTAAGTGAATATTGAAATATATATATTAAAAGGTTTTCAACTTGTAAAGGAACTCATTTCTCAAATGTGTAGAAAATATATATACACGGTAACGTGGCCGACCGGACTAAGGCGCTGGTTTAAGACACCAGTCCGAAAGGACGTGGGTTCGAATCCCACCGCTGCCATTCTTTCTTTATTATGCCACATATCAGATGAACAAGAAATGTGGGTAAAATATTTCGAAGGAGTATATTTTTGGTGGGACAAGGAGAACAAGGCAAAAGCGTTTGTTACCAATTAAACATGAAACAACTGCCACATGTTTTATAATTTAGGTGAATTTCAGATAAACGCAGAATTTGCGACACATAGAATTCACAAGAAGACTATGTGCCAGCACAGTTTGATAAAGTATTCCTTATTTAGAACACCATACGTTTTGTTCGATTATTGTCAATTAACGTGTCATTATTTATACTCTGAGTATTAAAAATAATGTTTCATTGAAAATTGAGGAGCTGCCAGGACCATCGCAGTATTTAAAGATATGGAGAATTCCGGGAATATCGTGAT
Source organism: Tachypleus tridentatus (assembly GCF_004210375.1). Taxonomy (NCBI): domain Eukaryota; kingdom Metazoa; phylum Arthropoda; class Merostomata; order Xiphosura; family Limulidae; genus Tachypleus; species Tachypleus tridentatus. The sequence goes on along the minus strand of NC_134828.1, from coordinate 75,375,803 downwards.
GTTAAGGAATATTGCACAAGAAAGTCCGTTCCGTTTCAACAAACTGACGTTACACGTAACGGTTCCAAATGAATGTTTAATTTTTCAGGTTTATTCAAGTACAAGTTTAGTTTCGACAGAATCGTCTTTCAGTAATAATGTCCGCAGGCCTTATCAGTAGACCAGTTGTAATATTCAGGTCATGCGATTTTCGTAAGGGTAAAGGCTGAAATTAAATTATCATCTGTGAGTATTTTATACTAATAACAGTTGATTTCGTTGTTTTATTAAAAGCAGTAAGTCAGATGACGCTTGTTGAATTTACTTTCTCAAATTAGCATTTCTAAAGTAGGAACGCCTAAAATTCGGTGTCATGATATAAAATAACCCCTACTCGTATGTTACATTGGAAAAAAAAATCGAATCTCTCAAGAAAGTGAGCATAAAAAGTTTTATAGCACTTTCTTCTTTCTTTTAAAATTTTTATCATAGGAAAATAGACCCTTCTTTGACGATTTGAAGGTTCAACTTGCGGTCTAAACTATCAGAGAAATAGGAAAAATTTAAAATTTCTTCTAAAATTGAACCTCGCCATTAATAATTTCAAAAAATAGGAACGTTTATCTTTATATAATGCCAGATGTGACGTATCTTAAATAAACAAACATTACTATTCACACCTTATCTTAGAAACGTAAATACTCCTGATAGTATTTATTTTTTGAAGTTTGAAATACGGTTAACGCCGATCATTTTGAAGCTATATCTTGAAGCTAATTTAGTAGTGTAAGACTAGATGGAAGGCAGCTAGTCATCCCCACCCACCGCGAACTCTCTGGCTATTTTTTTACCAACGAATTTTGGCACTGACCGTCACATTATAATGCCTCCACGGTTAAAAGGGCGAGCATGTTTATTGTAACGGGGATACGAACCATCTGTACAATCGTATTGTTGAAAGAGGAATTATTGAAAACCTGCTTGAAGTTTTGTTTGTTTGCTTTTGAATTTCACGCAAAGTTATACGAACTCTACCTGTGCTCACAGTCCCTGATTTTGCAGTGTAAGACTAAAAGGAAGGCAGGTAGTTAGCACTACCCAACGCCAACTCTTGGACGAATAAGGGGATTTATAGTAACATTATAACGCCCTCAATGGTTAAAATGGCGAACATATTTGGTGCGACCACGATTCGAACCCTCAACCCCAAGATTACTACTCCAGCACCTTACCAATTTATAGCCTCAAGATCGTTGGAATAACTGATTGTTATTTCAAGTTATGTTCATTCTTACATATCATCTCCTAACGATGTACATATTGTAATTCTCCTCTGTTTATTGGTAGACATTGATTTGGTTTTACATAGTAGTAAGTTTTTATTTAGCCAAGCAAGTTATTTTCTTCGTCAGTAGCAGAGTTTAACTCATGAAAATAGTTGATGACACAGTTTATCTGTCTTGAACTATCAAGGCTACATGTTCTACAGCCTTTTATCGCTGCGATACATTGCTTTTCGATTATTAATGACAGTACTTGTCACAATAGATAAATTGAACTAAAACATCTCTTTCATTAACTAATTATTTCGTGAAACCGATATTGTTTCACTTTCCTAACAATGATATATTTTTTTCAATATTTCGCTAAGAGATACCAAGAACAATAACTGCTTTATGCTAACTACTGATGTGTTTGGATATTATTTAATTATAATTGTTAAAATATATATATTGAGTGGATAAAGTGAAAATATATTTGCGTAATTTTGTTTTTCACTGGGAGTAGGCGCTATACTGATACTCGTGTAGTTCCATATGCCGATCCCTATGCTGTTTAAAATCTCAACACAGTATTATCCCTTTTGTCTTGCCTCGCACTTTGAGTGACTGTGCAAACAATTGACTCACTATAAATTAAGAATAAAAATATTTTACTTTTTTGGATTCATAATACGCAATTAATAAACAAAATGCTTAACCCAAAAAACGGGTATAAATTGAGATAATTCGGAATTATAAGTCAACTGTTTGATCGAAACATAATATAACCAGCGAACATTTGTGACGCTATAAGACTTCAACGATACAATTAACTTTCCTTTGTATAAACTAATTCTTCAGTTTCCAATACGTTTTCTTACATGAATAGAAGAGCAGAAATATTTGAAATTCACGGATTAATGAATATATGATTATTAAAAAGTTTAAAGCTAACCTATAAACACTTTAATTAAAATAATGTACTTTTCGTTTTAGTTTGTGAACGTGATTCTACAAATTCCACATTTGGAAAAATCGTATGACAAAACACAACATTTCAGTAAGCACCAAATTTATTCAAAAACCAGGTACAAAACTAAAGTCCGTACTATATAAAAACTACACTGACAAATAAAGCTGTTGTTGTTGTTTTCGGAATTTCGCACAAAGCTACTCGAGGGCTATATGTGCTAGCCGTCCCTAATTTAGCAGTGTAAGACTAGAGGGAAGGCAGCTAGTCATCACCACCCACCGCCAACTCTTAGGCTACTCTTTTACCAACGAATAGTGGGATTGACCGTAACATTATAACGCCCCCACAGCTGGAAGGGCGAGCATGTTTGGCACGACTCAGGCGCGAACCCGCGACCCTCAGACTACGAAGCGCACCCCTTAACGCGATAGGTTATGCCAGGCCCGACAAATAAAGCACCAACATAATTTATAAAATACAAAGCAACTACTGCTTCGAATTCTACATTTGTGAAACAAGTAGAAAAATGGAAACCAGATTCAAAGAACAGAAAAACATTCCTTTACACGTTTTTGAACACTGCAAATCAAATAAACACAACATAACCATGAAAAACACCCAGATATTAAGTAGAAAAACAAATATAAACAAACGCAAAATCAAAGAAGCCCTACTTTTAGAGTAACTAAAACCAAAATTAAACCAATATAAAGAAACACCGTTATATCTATACTAATTAATAACCTAACATCCATCTGCAAGAGTCCCTAGAATCCCGTAGTCCTTTATAATATTGTTCCTCAGACATGTGTCCGTCATCGGTCACATTCAAACTCTCTCTTTCTTAACCTAAAGATGACCTAGGAAGGTCGAAACGTTGTTCTCTCCTTATCAATAAAACTGTTTTTACCCACACCAGCCGTTCTGAGATACAAACTCGTGGGTTTTTTCGTCATCAAGAATAGCCTGGTTTTAATTATGTTGACAGCTACAGTAACAAGTTTACACTAGCCTAGTGTTCACTATGTCGACAACTACGTTAACCAATCTACACGCGGCCCGACATGGCCAGGTGGTTAAAGCGTTCGACTCGTAATTTGATGGTCAGGGGTTCGAATTCACGTCACACTAAACATTTTAATAATGTTATAATGTAACGGTTCACCCCACTATTCGTTGGCAAAATAGGAGCCCAAGAGTTGGTGGCGAGTGGGGATGAATAGCTGCCTTCCCTCTAGTGTTACATTTCTAAACTCTGGATGGATAAACCTCGAGTAGCTTTGCGCGAAATTGAAAAGAAACCAAATCAATCTTCACTCGCCTTGTTTTCATTATTTTGGCAGATAAAGTAACTAATTTGCATTAGTCTGGTGTTTTTTTATGTCGACAATTAGAGTGTCCAATTTATACACTAGTCTGGTGTTAATTTTGTTGACAGCTACATTAACCAGTTTAAACAAGCCTTGTGTTGACAGCTACAGTCAACAATTTAGTCTAGCTCGTTGTTCACTATGTCAACAACTACAATAACCAGTTTGTATTAATCTAGTTTTGAATATGACGACAATTACAGAGGCCAATTTCTACACAAGCCTGGTGGTGATTATGTAGTAAGCTTGAGTGACCAATCTACATTAACTTGGGGTTGACTATGCTAACAATTTAAGTAGCAATCTACACTAGCTTGGTGTTGATTATGTTGATAATTAGAATAACCCATTTACACTAGTCTGGTGTTGAGTATGTTGATATATATTCTGAAAATCTGCACTAGCCTGGTGATGATTATGTTGACAGCTAGAATGATCAATCTGCATTAGCTTGATTTTGAAAATTTTGACCGCTAGAGTGACCAATCTACACTAGCCTGATATTGACTGTGCCAACAGCTAGAATGACTAATCTACAACTAAAGTGGTGTGCTTACACAGGCTGTGCATCCTTCATGAGACTCAAGGCAAGCTGAGCCCAGGTTCCCAAAACAGTTTACATAAGTAAAGTTGATCGACGCAGCACAAGTCCTCGATGGCATTTACAATAAATCGAACACTAGCTGAAGATGAAATGTGAATATTTAGTAAACATGGTATATGATTTGTGAAGTATTTATGAGGTTTCATAATTACTTTGCGAAAATTTTGAATCGACTTTTTTACTCTAAATCTGTCTCTTGCATTACTCTCTTCTGGATGAAAATAGAACTACATGAAAGCATAGCAAGATTCAAATAATCTTTGCTGTAATAACCGGGATGTATCTAATCAGGTAAAGCTGAGCAACTTGTAAAATGTATTATAAGTGAGAAATATTTATTTGAATTTTATAACAGTCGTTTACTGAATGTTGTCAGTACTCTGAATTATAAGTAGACTTTGGACGTGTATTGATATTTTGAATTATTGTGTTTAAAAAGAACTATTGTTCAGTTACTAGTTCTCAAGAAAAGATAAGATACCAAGATTTGTCCAACTTTAAAACGTGATTAATCGTATTTTCACTGTTCGAGCCCCCTAACCGATACAAACACAAGGTCCATTTCGTCTATATATACTATTATTTTGGTCAAAAGTTTATTAGAGGCTCAACTAAAATACATGAGGTATGTGAAGGAAAATACGAGCAATATGGAAAGTTAAGGCTTATTAAAGTGAAAAAAATAATGCTATCAACTTTTAAGGTGTCACGTCAGGTAGGAAGAATGAGTGACGAGTATCATTGACTCTAATAATACATTAGAGTTTGGTCTTAGATAAGCTAGTCGTCCAGAGCATGTTGCTGTGTTTGTTGCGAAACATGTTAGTCCTAATATGTATAGAGCGGTGTTAGATGTTTAAATATATATATTTATATTTTTTTTATTATATTTAAAGGAAGGACTTTATACCTGTATTAAATATAACAATAAATAATATAAAATTATATATTCAAACATCTAACACCGCCCTCAACATTCCGACACTCAGTTACACATCCCCTTCCAAACATGTGGTCAGCTTCCGGACAGTTACCTCTTTCTTTCCTTGTGAACCTGACGATGACCGAAGAAGGTCGAAACTTTGTTCGCTCTTCTACGTAAAATATTTTCTCAACCCAAACGAGCCGTTTTTGCATATATATATCACACATACTGAAACATTTGTTAACAAAACTTCAAGACACATTAATATACTGTTTAGGAAAACATTTTCGTTTTATAAAATACTCACCTTTACACACCTAGCTTAGTTTTATGATAAATTACACCTCATGAATATCAAGTCCTAACAGTTATGTTTGAATAACTAATACAAGTCTCCACTTGCATATATTATATAAAACTGTTTCATCATAGCCCAATATACTATCATTGATATATGCAAGTAAAATTGCAGAGTTAACAAGTATTACATATTTTGGAAAAAAATTACTTAAAACCTTCAAGGTATATAAAATATACTATTTATAAAACATCTTAGTTTATAAAATAATGACCAATACCTTGTGTAATAACACCTAATTATATTTTTGTTCTATTTGGAACATTTCCAAAAGTCGTTTGAGCTGTTATGATCGTGGACAGTTTCTTCGTTTAGAAATTATACAGCCGTCTTGCTGGACACTAGACCTTTTAACCCTTATATTATTTCTCCTGTATCGTTTAAGATTGACGTGTTTCACCTTCGCTTAATATGCTATCATCAATATATGTAAGTAAAATCTAAACTTGACAAGCATCACACATACTGAAAACACTTATTACCAAAACTTAAGTTAGACTGTTTCTTTATAACAAATTCACATCAGGCTATCTGCTGAGTATAGCGAGTGGACTCTAACCCCTGATTTTAGTATTATAAATCCGTAGACTTACCGCTGTACCAGCGGGTGACGACTTAAGTTAGAAAAAGTGAATTTATCCAAGATTTATCATGCATAATGTGCATACATTCTGCTTTTAAAGCTTTGAAGAGCAAAATCTGTAAAAAATTCTTGACAAAATATTTCAACTTTGTTAAGCCTTACAATGAATGATATAGCCTGCAAATAAAGACGATTTTCCCACATTTTATAAATACATAACGTATACTTTTATCATTAGAAAATAAACTTTATATCCATAATAAGTTATAAATAAGTATAACTTCGAAGAATACAACCCAAATTGTAAAATGGATGGTACTGATATTTCTTTTTGTGTCTAAATAATTACATTCTGAAGAAGTTAGATTATGTATAGATCTTGGCAAATTAAATTTGTAAACAACAGTAGTTTTAAAAAACAAACATGTGAGTTCTAAATCGAAAACAGAAAATAAATTTCTAATATACTCTAAAATTTTGAAAATTTATGAATATACATTTCTACTTTTGTATCATTATGTAAAGTGGAAGAATAAATAAATTTATTTTAATTGACTTTTAAGTTCAGTGACATAATAATGAAGAAATGATTTTGGTTGTGTTTTTAAACTTATCTTAAGGGCAAATTGCGACGCCAGCTCGATATCCTTTGATATTTTGGAATAAGAAAAACTGAGATATGTATGAATTATAAAATAAGACTGCCAAGATTATATTAACTTTCTTACAAGTCTTACAGTTACAATACATGACTTAATGACATGTGTTCACTAGTCATATGCCAGTCAATAACCTCAACTCGAGAATCAACCTGTTCTATTGTCGTGCAATATTTGAACATAATGAAGACAAGAATTGATATATTTCTCTCGCATATAAGTACACACAACAGTTACTGTAACTGTGAGAATTGTATTCTGTTGATCAGTCAGAAAACGGTCTAAATGCTGTGATGTTACGTCACTCTATCATTGGAACATTTAGTACTGTGAATATAATACTAGATGTTTTCAATAGAGTGGTATATTTGTAAGTTCTGTGACCTTATGACAAGATGTGTAGTCTACAAGAAGAAGACATATTTGCCCTTTTACATGAAGCTAATTCATAAAGAATATTCATGTAAATTCGCATAAAAAAATTATGTTAGACATTCACCAACATGATTAGATCTCCAGAGATTACTGTTTAAAAAGGTTCAGCGGTTAAGGGACTCATCTCGTAATCTGAGGGTCTCGGGTTCGAATTTTCTTCACACCAAATATGCTCGAACTTTCAGCGATGGGGTCATTATAATGTAACGGCTAATCCCTTTGTTCGTTTGTAAAAGAGTGGTCCAAGAGTTGGCGGTGGGTGGTGATGACTTGCTTATTTCCTTCTAGACTTACACTGTTAAATTAGAGACGGCTAGCGCAGATAGCCTTTGTGTATCAATTTTATACTGCTTTATTAATAATTCTCTACCCTATTTTTATCAAGTTTTATTTATAGAGTGCTATTAAATTGACTTATTATAGCATATATCAGTACCATATACTAGTTCTGTAAAAGCTTTTTTCTATATAGTTAAAATACAGCATGAGGTACTATGACAATTAATCCGGACCCTAACTTTGATCAATATGTTTATTCAAGCAAAACCTATATGACATGTCCTTGGTACAAATATATGGGAATTCTAACGAATGATAAGTATTCTCACCCTGACTCATTCAGTTGTCAACAGAGATCAGTGAAGCATTACCATAGTTTTGAAATTTATATTCCACAATACCATGGAAGAATTAGCCACATCAAATGGAAGGAATGACAAAATATTCTCTTTTCCTAACACTATTGCACAGTACTGTATATAGATTATTTTAAAACAAGTACATTCTATGTTGTCCATTTATTGTTGAAATTTATCGCCAACGCACCTACTGTAAAGAATTCAGCTCCATTTAAACCCTGAAATATGCGTATGCATCTATACAACTTGAAAAATTCATATTTTATCTCTATCTGTATATATATGTGGATTTACAATTTCAAAGTATGACGCCTGCGTGTATATATATAAATATAAATAGTAAACAATATTCATTACATCTGCATGCAATTACAAATTCCAGTCCATGTCCTTTCAGTATAGTTCATTGGTCTTTCCAGTCCAGAGTTTACAGACTCTCTATATAGATAAAGGGTATAAATATAGCTGCTATATATATATTTTACAAGGGTATAAATAACATGTGGCATGCTTATCAGTATGCATCATAGCGATCATACATACAGTATCAATATTAATTATAACATTGTGACAACAATATCAGGAACAATAACCAATCCAGTGACGACGAGAAAACCCATTTGTAGAGAAAAATATATATGTAAAACGGCTGGTTTGGGTTGAGAAAATTTTTATGTAGAGGAGCGAACGACGTTTTGACCTTCTTCGTGAAACAAAACAAAAACTCAACATACTAAGAAACCAAATAAAAACAGCCGTAAAACTATGCTCACCTGATAAAATTAACGAGTTAGACAAAATATTACAATGTTTCATCAACATCAACAAGTTTCATCCACAAACCGAAAAATCGTTATACACACACACCTAGACAAAAAGCAAAATCAACTAACAAAAGAAATATATACCACAAATTAAAAAAATCACGAAACCATACACTGCTGCATATCATATATTCCCGACATCAGCAGAAAAATAATCAACATTTGGCAAAACTACTAACAAAATATGACAATCCAGTTAATACCTAATTTATTCAAAAACCAGGCACAAAACTAAGGTCTATACTATGTGAAAACTACACTGACAAATACCACACCAACATATTATTTACAAAATACAAACCTTATCATCGTACCAGTAAAAGACATTTGTAAAAACATGTTATCAGTCTTATGGTGATACAATAATTTATAAAATACTTCTTATAATGAAATTAAACTATAACCAGTTAATATAATTAAATTATAACGTTAAGATTATACAGAAAAAACAACACGTACTTTTAATTACAGAAATGTAATTAAAGGCTAAAGTTGAATATGTTTTGAAAAGCTTCTACATAGCTTTTCAAAAGTTAAAATTAATTAAGACATTTTTAAAACGGTGACTCGCTTATGTCATTTGTACTTAGTAATTACTAAATATAGGAATTACAATTAGTATTTCATAATATACATAGACAGTTTCCGTTGAAGAGAAGAAAAACCGCCTGTTTATTGAAATTCCTAATCCTGTTTACACAAAGCTATGAGTTTATAATGCTCGTCTCTCTTTCAGTGAAATATTTGTTGAAGTCACAATAAACGAGGTTTAAGAAAACTTGATATGAAGTCTCGAAGGAAAAGTTCCAATTAACCCAGAGCAAGAAGTGAAAGTAAGACAAAAGGATATGTTTAACTGTAAGTAAAAATTATTTTATTGGATTACCCATGACTGTGAAAGGTATGAATTGATCTAATAACAGAAGACGTTATTTTACAGTTTCTATTCTTGATATGGTTTCTAGAAGATTCGTTTTACGTAAACTTTTTTCACGCTAGTTTTCTCTTGAGATTCAAGTAAGAGAATGGTAACATCAGGATATTCTAATAAAGATCTTTAAAGGAAGAAAAGAAGTTTTAAACTGTTGTAAAACTATTTGGACAGGAATTTAATGAAGTGCCGAGTAGAGTCGAGTGCCACTTGGCCGTGTTATAACGAAGAGGAAGATTTGTACAAAAACTAAAACCAAAATGTTGAATTATGAATAATGGTTTATTTTCAATTCACATAAATTTCAAGTTTAGATGTTTCGTAAATGAAAATGTAAGTAAAACTACATTATATAGTTTGTCAATACAGAAGAAATGGTATATATTTTTTTAGTAATATTTCTGTGATCATATCACTGAAAAGCGCTGAGGATATTCCATCTAACAAATAATCCAACAAATGCAAATGAATAACGAGACATATCTTATGGAAGACAAATTTGGGGTAAAGTGTTGGGTGCTTTAACCCTTAACGTCTGAATACTCACTACTATTTATCGCATGCAACAAGTCTTGAGCATAACAGCTATCCCTCAATGAATTAAGATTTTAAAAGTAAAATCATGATAGACAGAATTAGTTCTGTACATACTTTGTAATCAGCTCACTTGCCCCTGCAAAACTGAAAAGAATTGATAATTGAAATCGCACAGAGCACATGCCATTCGCTCTAAGGATCTATCCTGAAACAAGGAACGTTATTGTTCAGAAACAACGTTAATTTTTATTCTAATTACACACCCAAGCTCCATCCTTTAGATAAATATTACGACGTAGCGAGAACTATAAACAAATATTTCGGTGACAATTAAACCTCCATCTTACTTATTGGCAACCTTATTTAAGTGTAAGCAGAGCAAGCTGAGTCAAGACCATCTACTTGAAGACGGCCCTCCATAACTGATACACTGAACAAGTGACCACTTTAATGACAAAATAAAATTTAAAACTTATGTTCATAGATTGCAGATAACCTTCAAACTCAAACATCTTCTTTTGATCGTAACGTAAAAATAAATGTAACCATTTCATTTATAAAATACGTCTATTTCAGTAATTTAAATTATTTATTACAAAATATTTATAAAACCTTAATAATTTTCCATTCTTTCCAACCATAGATTTTAAACTTATTTCCTAACCACTGAACATTGTTTATAACTGGCATACCGTTGTTACAAATATTTAACTGTCATTTTTTATTTGAGAATTAACTATTCTTTATAATAAAATATACAAAACGGCGATATTCGAGGAAGGGAGACAAATTGAAATTTGTTATGAATTAATGGATTTGTTTTACACGTAAACACACAGGAGACATCATTACAGTGCAAAAATCCGTGGATCAAAAGAAAGATATATTATATAGACATATTGGTTAACTTTGATTTTCAAATATTTGTAAACTTGTAAAAATATGTGGATCAAATATTGTTTGTTTGTAGTTTAAGCTGTAGAATGGGTTATCTATGCTAACCCTCCGTGGATCAAAAGAAATATATATATTATATGAACATAGTGTACTTTAAAAGCAAAATAATTGTAAACTTAGTAATGCATGTGAGTATAGATATTTCACTGGAAAACAGAAAAGGTTAACTTTCAGGAGTCGTCGTTAGGTGGTTACTTTGTTACGTCACAAAAAACTGAATCGCTTCTAAAGTGCCCTAGAAATCTTCATTGGTTTAAAAATGCGTTACAACATGTTCTCATGCTCGTTCAACTAATATGCATTCTGTTTCACATGTCCCCATGTGGAACAGTAAAGTTTCGGACTTACAATGCTTAAGTCAAGGTTCGATTCATCATGCTCAAAACAGTCAAATAAATTCATGTTTTACCATTATTAAAATATACAGCTAATTAAAAAAATTGTTGTTTTTCTTTGGAAATAAACAATTTTATATACTAGAGGCACGGCTGGATGTCTGCGGACTTAAAACGCTAAAAACCAGATTTCGATACCCGTGGTGGGCAGATTTCGGTACCCGTTGTGTAGCTTTGGCCTTAACTTCAAACTTAACCTTCGTCAACAAAATTTGTTTCATTCGTCATTGAGTTTTATATAATATTCTAAATATTTGATATTAACCCAAAGAATTGCTTCAAAGGCTTCTGTGTAAAATGTATAACTCATTTCATGCTATAACCTTCATTTTTACAATTTAATAAGAAGGTAATCGATTAGTTCTTGATTGACACTCAGACAACCTATTATTAGGATTTTTATTTTGTTTGAGTGGAATTAAGCACAAAGCTACACAAAGGGACATCTGTGCTCTGCCCACCACGGTTCAAAACACGGTTTATATAGGTTTAAATCCATAGACACCCCTCTGTGACACTGGGAGCATATTTGTTTTTAGTAAGGGAGGGTTGTAAACATATATAAAATCTAGGACTTGGGTGCCGTTTAACAAACCCTTTAACCCCTCAATGGAACAACGGTATGTTTACGGACTTACTACGCCAGAAACCGGTCTTCGATACCTTGGTGAACATAGCACACACAGCCCATTGAGTAACTTTGTGCTTATTTTCACACACAGAATAGCACACATTAAGCAAAGTACGACGTTTTCTAACAGATGAGAATCGTCACAAAAAGTTATTCATGGTTTCAAACGACAATGCAAAGCATAAGAGAAATTCACGTCTTTATTTGGGTAGGGGTTCACCGATATAAGGTTTTCAGTCGTACCTCAAGAAACTGGAGAAGAAAACGAGTATTCATGTTACATGTACTTTATTCGAAAACAGAACGTGGAGTTCGTTACGATCTTTTGTTTATTTGTTTTGAATATCGCGTAAAGCTACACGAGGGTTATTTGCAATAAACGTCCCTAATTTAGCAGTGTAAGACTAGAGGAAATGCAGCTAGACATCATCACCATTTACCGCCAACTTTTGGATGAATAGTGAGATTAACAGTAACATTAAAATGGCACCATGGTTGAAAGGGCGAGCATGTTCGGTGCGACCAGGATTCGAACCAGTGACCCCAATATTACGACTCGAGCACCCTAACCACCTGGACATACCTGCAGGAAGTAGTGGTATATTTTTGTTAAGACAGCTTCACCCCAGAGTCATTTACAGTGGAAATTACGATACAGTGCAACATAAAGAAATCCAAGAATGGGTGTCTCAATATAAACTATAATGTGGGGAGGCTCCAAAGCCGTTTGAATATAATATACTCAACCCTTGTGTAATGCTTGATTAATCAATTTACCATTTTGTAGTCTCAACGACTCGTTGGAATAACTGATTGTTATTTCAAGTTATGTTCATTCTTATATATCATCTCCTAATGATGTACAAATTGAAGACATTGATTTAGTTTTATATAGAAGTAAGTTTTTATTTAGCCAAGCAAGTTATTTTCTATGTGAGTAGCAGGGTTTGTTTTATGAAAATAGTTGATGACAAAGACACAGTTTATCTGTCTTGAACTATCAACGCGAACAGTTGTACAGCCTTTTATCGCTACGATACATTACTTCTCGATTATTAATGACAGTACATGTCAGAATAGATAACTGGAACTAAAACATCTCTTTCATTAATTACTTCTTTCGTCAAATAGATATTTTTTCATATTCTAACAATAATAAAAATGTTTCAAGATTTTTAAAGAGAAACTACGGACAATAACTGCTTCATGCTAACGACTGAAGCGTTTCGATGTTATTTAATTATAATTGTTAAAATGTATTGAATAGACAAAGTGAAAATATATTTGCGTACTTTTGTTTGAAGGCACTATACTAATATACTAAGTAAACTCATTTTATTAAGAAATGGGTTACGATAGCAAATTTGCTATCACGTCAAACGGTGTATCGTTAAAAATTAAAATATGCTGTACGAACATTGTAATTCGCGATATGATTTCTCGTTAAATAGTTTATGAAACTGCGAATTCAAATATGAGATAAACAAATTACCGACTTTCGTGGGAAATCAAATCACGTGCTCACACTCTCAATAATTTCCATCTAAAATACAAACAGAAGTTGGGGTGCAAATCTGCGGTATTTGCATCATGTAGGTTTGAAAAATATTTAATTTCAATCATGGAACAGAAGTAATATAGGAGAGTTTGGAATGTATGATTTTTTTTTCAAAATAATTCCAGACCCAAATAAGCATTTATCATCCTCAACTTCTTTAGGGACACTTCTTTAGGTCCTTCACTGCATGTGTTGACTGCCTTCATATATTTGTTTTGTCCAGATGAAGTGTTAACGTATTGTTTCAGTTTTATGGAATAATATTTAAAAGGTTTATATCTCCCGCTGAAATGCAAATGAAGACGTGTTGTCATAATTCTGCTTTCGGATAACTAGCACGATAAAATCTAAATATATATTCATCTCTACCGTCAAGAAAAAACAAAACAAACGCTGTCGACTGCTATACTGATGTAAGAAGATTAAATGATGCAGTAAATACCCTTCTCTCCGGAAATCTTTAGTTGAGATTCTATAGAAAACCTTGAGAGTAAAAAATAAGAGCGAGGTTTTACTGCAGTAATTCTGCTAAACACTGGAAAATGTTTCTGGTACCTTCCTAACTCACTGATCTTTACACTTCCATTAAGAACCTGGACACAGAAAATAAACCTGTGGTGTACAGAATGTGGCTGTAACTGCCTTCTCGTGATTCTCCTTCACACGGAACACATTTTCTGAAGCTGGGTTTCGTGAAAGATTGATTCTACGGATAAACTAAGAAGTTTCCAATGCCAGTTTGTTTTCTTAAAGACGTATGTTTAGGATATAGTCTGATGTGGCTTCGCTATAAGAAAAAAACACATATTTACTGTCAGCAACACTGTTGTGATGAATTGATTTTTTTTTCATATCGCAATCTCAAGATATGACATTGTTTTGTGTAAAGAAGGATAACGAGTAAAATACGGATTGAAACATTTTGTTGTGGGAGACAACCTAAATGAATGTGTAGGATAGCCGAACACGGTCACAGAGTGGTATGAAAAGCTGTGATCGTGTCAGCAGCGTTGCGATGGAAAGGATAAGAATCATAATCATAAAGAAATGATTCGAGACATCAGTATCAATAAGTTAAGAAAAGGATTAATCCCTTTCAATACGCCTTTCTAATGTGACACATAAAACCAGCGGTTTCTTTTATACGTTATTACAAGTGGGTTTCATCGCAGAATATACTATGGTGAATATGGAACTTAAATGGATATTGATATACATAGATATATATACAAAGGTTTTTTGCTTGTAAATGAACTCTTTTTGCAAAAGTGTAGAAACCAAAAATACACGGTAACGTGGCCGCGCGATCTAAGGCGCTGGTGTTAGGCACCAGTCCAAAAGGGCGTGGGTCCGAATCCCACCGCTGCTATTCTTCCTTTATGGAAGATATATTTTGGAAAGCGCCGGTTCTCGTTATCGAGTGCAGACGTGGTTTTTCGAGCTCCTGTTTGACTTAGTGTGTGTTTCTTAGCTAAGCCTAGTGCGCGTGTTGTTATTTTTTTGCTAGTTTTTGTGCTTTTTTGCCATTTGTTTGAACATGTCTTCATCCACCCAGAAGGTTATAGAAGTTATGCGTCGCACGGTGTTTGTGGAAACGTCAAATTCAAGCCATGGGGACGTGATCCATGCTGTTGTTACTACGTTTGGTGCTGCATCGGTTACTGCTGTTGTTCCAAGACCGGAAGGTTATGAGGTAACTTTTGTTCTCCCTGCTGATGTGGACCTGGGTATCGATGCTGGTCTTGTTGTCAATGGGGTACATTGTTCTGCTAATGGTGTAACTAAACGAACTATTACTGTGTCATTTATGGATGTACCGGAATATATTGATGATGATATTATACTGAATAAACTTAAGGATTTTGCTTGTGAGGTCAAAAGCCCTATTGTATGGAAGGAACATGTTTAGGTATTCGCCATGTTTATGTATCATTTAGCGAGCAATGCATCTCTTTGTCTTATGTTGTGAAGTTTTTCGATCCTTTGGGCAAGGCTGTTTTGTTAGAGGTGAAGCATGATCGCCAATCTAAAGTGTGTAATTTATGTTTGGGGGCGGATCATTTATATCGCGATTGTACCCAGTTCATTTGCCGTCATTGTCATGCGCAAGGACACGTCCGGCAACGTTGTAACAAGCTTGTTGTTCCTCGGCCTTCTTCTCGTGACGACGCTGAAGAGGTTACGGCTGCTCACTCTAGTGCTGTGCCAGATGACGCTGACAGACTATCTGTTCGTCCACGCGTTGATTTGAAGGTTCCCCACTCAGTGGAAGCTGCAGCTATTCAAAGTGTGGTGGAGGATGTTTCTTCTCGGCGACCGACGGTTTCTGGTGGGGCCAGGGAACGGGCTAGTAGTCATCCCCCTGCTGGAGAACGGAAGTTCGATGGTCACTTCCCACCGCTTACGGTTAGTGGTGAGTTTACAGCCGGCGATGTGGAGGTACCTCTTCGTCGTCGTTGGAAGTATGCCAGTGTGGTGGCGTTGGATACGGGAGACTCCTCAAAGAAAGACAGTGGACGAAAACGAGTGTCGGACATGCCAGTACTTCGGTTATCTCGAGCAAAGGCGAAGGCTGTGTATCAGCCATAAATGAGTTTTTTGTGCCAGTTTGTTGATTCAGTTTAGTGTATGTATGGTCTTTCATTTTTTTATTGTACTTTGTGCATATTTACTTAATTCTTTACTTTTGTTATTTTCAATCAGTTTAATTTGTCTTCTTGTCTCTGTTTTTCGTATTTTGCATGGTACATTTACTCAGGGTGGGAGTATTGAATTGTAATGGGTTCCGTAATGTTGGCAAACTGGCTTATTATCTGGATTACTTTGTTACTCATTTTGATGTTGTTTGTTTACAGGACACGTTTTTCACTAATGATTTTCTTGATGTAGTATTGAAATTTTGGCAAGGTCTTGTTTTTGTTAATAATTATCCTACTGGACGACAAGGGGTTGCCATCTTGTTGCAGCGGTTTTTGAGGGATAATGTTACTTTCGTTAATTCTGATGGGGTGGGTCGTGTGCTGACTTTAAAATTAACTTTCGAGACTTTGTCTTTCCAGTTATCATCTGTATATGCTCTTCGCGATATTTACGAGCGACGGATTTTTTCCAAACCTTAACCTGTACTTTAGATGATTGCACGGGATTGCCGGTTGTAGGGGATTTTTATTGTGTGGTGGATGTGGCACGAGATCGATTTCCTATTCGTTTCTCCCGTGATGCCAGTCGTTTGGCTTTTGTTCAGTTCCTCACTAAGTTTGATTTACTTGATGCGCATTCACTCTTATCGCCAACTACCCCTGGTTTCACGTGGAAGCGTTTTGTTGATGGTGAGTTGATGTCGTCTCGTCTTGATAAGGTTTTGCTTTCAGCTACCTTGTAGGGGAATATCCAACGTTTACATACGTTGTGGTTTCCTGCTACTGATCATGCTTTATTAAACTTCGAACCTACTTACTATGTTGCCTATTGTGAGAGGTCCTACTTTTTGGCACTTTAATAATCAGTTGTTCAAGGATGCCGAATATGTGAAAGCCATTACGCTGTTAATAGCCAGAAGTCGTAGTTGGTCAGTGTATGAGACTATTAAACTTTCTTGGTTTGCAACATTGAAATGCGCGATCCGTGCCCTTACCCAGCGATATTCGCTTCAAGAGCGCGGACATCCCGATCTCGCAAACGTCAGCTTGCGTCATCAACTACTCGTGAGCTTCGAAAATTGTCACGTTACCCTGGTAGGTCTGGAAAAATTATATGAATTTGAAGTTGAATTGGAGACTTTGGATCACGACACGATAGAAGGGGCGAGTTTGTTGTTTTGAGGAGGGTGAGAGGTCTACCTCTTACATTCTTTGTATGGAAAAGGTCCGTCAGAGCAGAATTAAGTTTCGATCCATGCTCACTGATGGGGGTGAGGAGGTGTCCGATGTCGATGATATCGCTGCTGTTCTGCATCAATATTATTCTGCACTGTACACTAAAGATATTGTTCTGCAGGACGATATCGATTTCGTTCTCACCTTTGTTGAAAAAACTCCTACCCATGAACAAGCTCATATGTTTTGATGCTTGATTCACGGTTTCGGAAATCCTCGCTGCTCTTCAAAGTTTACCGATTGGCAAATCTCGTGGTCTGGATGGTTTTACGTCGGAATTTTACAAATGTTTTCAACATTTTTTTGTTGCAGATTTTGTTGCTGTCTTGTCTGACCTTTCCACTCTCAACAGTTGCTCCATTCTATGTGTTCAGGGGGTAATTGTGTTCCTATCCCAAGGTGGGGTATCGACGGTTGGCGGCTAACAGCCGGCCTTTTAATGTTGCGTACTGAGTGTAAGCTATTGGCCAAAGTGCTGGCTCGACGCCTTTCGACCGTGATATCTAGTTTAGTTTCAGCTGACTAATCCGGGTGTATACCTGGACGGGACGTTGTTGATACCCCGTTAACTCTCGTTTTATTATTGCAATCTTTAGCACGTACTGGCAAAGGTGGGATCTTTTGAAGCTCGATCAGATGCAAGCCTTTGATCAGGTTACCAGCATGACTATTTATTTCAACTTCTTGTGCGTATGGGTTTTGGCTCTACTTTTTGTTCATTGAGTTCGTCTTTGCTACACTTCTATTTCTAGCTGTGTTAAGTGTAATGGATTTCTCACTATTTGTTTTGCTGTAACTCGGGGTATTCGACAAGGCTATCAATGTCTGCTTTTACTTTTACGTTTTCAGTGTCGTAACATTGCGCAATATGTTAGCTCATAATGTTCATAATACTGGTGTTAAGGGGTGATGTGTTCCTCAACATGCCATCCCTTATTTATCAAGCATGTTGATGATTCCACGATTGACCTTACAGAGACGCCATTTCTTTGCCACGTGTTGGACGTATGCCAAACTTATGAGGTAGAGCTACTGGGGGAGGATGAATTGGACCAAGAGTCAG